>NC_142537.1:18997500-18998565 GCF_056151865.1 Erythranthe guttata
GTTTCGGGTTTCGGGTTTCGGGTTTCGGGTTTCGGGTTTCGGGTTTCGGGTTTCGGGTTTCGGGTTTCGGGTTTCGGGTTTCGGGTTTCGGGTTTCGGGTTTCGGGTTTCGGGTTTCGGGTTTCGGGTTTCGGGTTTCGGGTTTCGGGTTTCGGGTTTCGGGTTTCGGGTTTCGGGTTTCGGGTTTCGGGTTTCGGGTTTCGGGTTTCGGGTTTCGGGTTTCGGGTTTCGGGTTTCGGGTTTCGGGTTTCGGGTTTCGGGTTTCGGGTTTCGGGTTTCGGGTTTCGGGTTTCGGGTTTCGGGTTTCGGGTTTCGGGTTTCGGGTTTCGGGTTTCGGGTTTCGGGTTTCGGGTTTCGGGTTTCGGGTTTCGGGTTTCGGGTTTCGGGTTTCGGGTTTCGGGTTTTCGGGTTTTCGGGTTCGGGTTTCGGGTTTCGGGTTTCGGGTTTCGGGTTTCGGGTTTCGGGTTTCGGGTTTCGGGTTTCGGTTTTTCGGGTTTCGGGTTTCGGGTTTCGGGTTTTCGGGTTTCGGGTTTCGGGTTTCGGGTTTCGGGTTTCGGGTTTCGGGTTTCGGGTTTCGGGTTTTCGGGTTTCGGGTTTCGGGTTTCGGGTTTCGGGTTTCGGGTTTCGGGTTTCGGGTTTCGGGTTTCGGGTTTCGGGTTTCGGGTTTGGGTTTCGGGTTTTCGGGTTTCGGGTTTCGGGTTTCGGGTTTCGGGTTTCGGGTTTCGGGTTTCGGGTTTCGGGTTTCGGGTTTCGGGTTTCGGGTTTCGGGTTTCGGGTTTCGGGTTTCGGGTTTCGGGTTTCGGGTTTCGGGTTTTCGGGTTTCGGGTTTTTTCGGGTTCGGGTTTCGGGTTTCGGGTTTCGGGTTTTCGGGTTTCGGGTTTCGGGTTTCGGGTTTCGGGTTTCGGGTTTCGGGTTTCGGGTTTCGGGTTTCGGGTTTCGGGTTTTCGGGTTTCGGGTTTCGGGTTCGGGTTTTCGGGTTTCGGGTTTCGGGTTTCGGGTTTCGGGTTTCGGGTTTGGGTTTCGGGTTTTGGGGTTTCGGGTTTCGGGTTTCGGGTTTTCGGGTTCG
>NC_142538.1:8990000-9062500 GCF_056151865.1 Erythranthe guttata
AAGTCAAATGAAACTTAGAATTAAGGGAAAATTGACAAAAGTCCCCCATTACACAAGTGTCATTACAATGAGCCCAATTTTATTTTACATTTTTAAGATAAATCGAAAACAAATTTTATTAATTACAAGAGTTAATTATCACCATTATACCCGTAAGTAAGAAATAAAATATATTTAATTTTGATATTAAAAGATATATTATATTTTTTTCCATATATATCTTAAATAACTATCTCTCTCCCCTCTGTCTTAATATACGTCTCTCTTGCCCCTGCTCTCTCTATCTTAAGGGGTAATTACAAAAAAGCCCATGACAAGAGCACTTAATTAAAAGAAGGACATCCAACTTTTTTGTCTTCCAAATAAATCCACCCCATTCAAACTTATTTGCAAATAAGGAAAATTCCTTTATATATACCAAAATTACCCCCAATTCATTGAAACCCAATTCAACTCCAATTTCATGATTTACACCCCAATTTAGCCCAATTTCATCAATTAACCAATTTTAATCTTAATTTCAATTTTGACCCCAATTTTAACCCTAATTCTTATCAATTCCACCCATTATGCTCGAACTTCTTAAATATTACACATTGACCCCGGATTTAAACAAATATATCACATTAACCCCCAAAACTTTTTTTTTTCAGAAAATAAATTTTTTTTCTGAAATATTTTTTTTCCTGCCAGATTCCGGCGTTGACTTTTTTTTTTTTTTTTTCCTGAAATTTTTTCCGGCCGGTCAACGGCCGTTGACCGCCGGGTCTCCGGCGTTGACTTTTTTTTTTTTTTTTTTTTTTTTCCTTAAAAAAAATATATTAATTAACTTTACTGTCTTGGCTGCTAAATTACTGTCTCCGGCAGCTATTTAACTGTCGGAGACAGTAATTTAACTGTTAATTGACTGTTTTTTTTTTTTTTTTCTTCGAAAATATTTTAATTAATATTACTGTATTCGTTGCTAAATTACTGTCTCCAGCAGTTATTTAACTGTCGGAGACAGTAATTTAACTTTTAATTGACTTTTTTATTCTTAAAAAAAATATTTTTAATTAATATTACTGTATTCGTTGCTAAATTACTGTCTCCAGCAGTTATTTAACTGTCGGAGACAGTAATTTAACTGTTAATTAAGTTTTTTATTCTTGAAAAAAATAATTTTAATTAATATTACTGTATTCGTTGCTAAATTACGGTCTCCAGCAGTTACTTAACTGTCGGAGACAGTAATTTAACTGTTAATTGACTTTTTTTTTTTTTTTCCTTACAAAAAAAATTATTTTAATTAATATTACTGTCTTGGATGTTAAATTACTGTCTCCAACAGTAATTTAACTGTCTTAGACAATAATATTAATAATATTACTGTTCGGAAAAATAATATTCATAATAGTACTGTCCCAAACAGTAATATTATTGTCAGAGACAGTAATTTAGTAGTCAAGACAGTAATTTTAATTAAAATATTTTTTTTCTAAGAAAAAACAATTCAAATCAAAAAAAAAAAAAAGAAAAAAAAAAAGTCAACGCCGGAGACCGGCGGTCAACGGTGGTTGACCGGCCGGAAAAAAATTCAGGAAAAAAAAAATTCAAAAAAAAAAAAAAAAAAAAAAAAAAACAAAGTCAACGCCGGAATCTGGCCGGAAAAAAAGACATTTCAGAAAAAAAAATATTTTCTGAAAAAAAAAGTTTTGGGGGTTAATGTGATATATTTGTTTAAATCCGGGGTCAATGTGTAATATTAAGGAAGTTAGAGCATAATGAGTGGAATTGTTAAGAATTATATTATTGAGGGTATTTTAGACTAAAGACATGGGGATGGGCTTAATTGAGAGACTGTTTTTTTTGTGGACTAAAATGCATTTAAGTCCCATGTGATGGGCCTTTTTGCCATTTGCCCCTATCTTAATATACACCCTCTCTCTCTCTCTGAAAATATGTGTTTATCTATTCTAACTACGCTTGGCGTTACAGTGATTTCTGGCGGCGCTAGGGTTTAATGTTGTTCGATTCACTTTGTAGAGTTATCGACCCAAAATAATATTATTCTTCAATGGTTTATCAAAGCCCAACATCTCAATCATGAGTTATCTCGAGAGAATCGTAGATGTATAAACATGTTTGGTTATACATAGTGGGATTCGTTAACTACATGTACATAATGATTTCATTAATTAAATAGTGGTTTTCATTAATTACATAGTGAATTTTCGTAATGGAATTCGTTAATTATACAGTGGTTTCTGTTCATTACAGAGTGGTTTTCATTAATTATAGAGTTGTTTTTGTTAATTAATCAGTTTTTAGTGAACTTTTGTAATGAAATTTGTTAATTACATAGTGATTTTTGTTAATTATAGAGTGGTTTTCATAATTACAGAGTGGATTATGTTAATGTTATTGTGGATTATGCTTATTTTATAGGGATAATTAGTGAGAAACCCACATCATTTACATATATTAGGATGGATATAATCCCCTTTTCATAATTAGTGAGAACCCCCCGTATATTTAATACGATTTTTTTTTAATTAATTATATAATTGACATGACTAATTCACCCCTGTGTAATTAATTCATTTTGAATATGTGATTTAAATAAATCCGTGGGATCACGATACATCGGCATATTCCATAACCGTCTCATCTCCCTCAACCATGGTGTTAATTTTTGAACCGTTTCAAAGGCGCACGTTGAGATTGATATACGATTCCGTTAAGATAGTCGGCGACTTTAATTGAAGAAGGCGAGTTTTTTTTTTTTTCAACCCACTTGTTTTGAGCGCCGATTCGATGCATTAAATTTGAATTCATATCTATGGTAAATCTGTTCTAATTCATATCTATGGTAAATCTGAAGATCTCATCTTGCTGCCGCCGCCGCCATTGCTGTGATTCTCAATTTAGTTGTAGAAGACGACATCAAAAACTCAAAAAATCCTCCATAGCTCCACCCTTTAATTCCACCGCCGGATATAGTAACTTTTACGCCGTCGCCTCTGCCCCGTCGTCGCCAACGTTTTGATTTTTCTAATTTTTTTCGTGATACTTTTGATGTTAGTTATCTTTTACATCAATATAGTGGATTTTGTTATTCTGCTATTTTTTATAGTTGTTTCCGTTAGGATTTGCGGCGGCGGTGCTGTCCAGATTAGCGGCAAAAGTTGATTCCACAATCTTCACAATTGTGTGGCGGTGTTAGGGTTCGATGAAATTTATAGTCGTTTATGTTAAATTTTTATAGTTTATTTTGTTGGTTCCTTTTGCGTGGAGGCCGTAGGCTACGCTGAAATTGAATATTTTTTGTAGTCGTTTTCTTTGTTTGATTTTTTTGTAGTCGTTTTCGTTATCATGCGACATAAGTAGTTGTTTTTCCTGAAATTTATGTAACATAAATTCATTTTTATTTTCGGTGAAATTATGGTTCATTTTATATCCGATTTTGTTATTGTGCATGACAAAAAATAGTTTCTCCTGACTTAATATTGTGTGATATAAATAGTTTTTCCTTACTTAAAATAGTCGTTTTTGTGCATGACATAGCTAGGTGGACACACTGAATTAAATATTTTGTTGTACTCGTTTTTGTTTGACTTTTTATAGGTGTTTTTGTTGGTTCATTTTTGTGTGTGAAATTAGGGTGTTTTATATAACATTGTTATTATCATGTGACATATATAGTTGTTTTTGATAGAACTGATGCGACATAAATTGTTGTTTCTTGAAACCGACTATTTTTATACAGACTTGTCGATATCAATTTAGAACCAACTATTTTTTCTCCCGATTCACAATATATTTACAAGAAATAGCATCACCTCAATTGGTAAGCCACACTTAAAACTACATAAATTTTTCAGCAATAACAAGGATAATCAACTGTCATTACATCTACACAATTTATTGCAATCATCTTTTTTTCTTCTATTCATTTAACGAGAATTTATGAACAACTACAAAATTGATCCCTCTCATTGATTCCAAAACTAAGTACAATTGTGGGAATGTGTAAATTTAGGCTATTTGAGGCAGACTTGGTTGAAGTCGATACTCTTGAAGAATGTAGACATATTTTTCCCCGCGTTTCTCTTCTCTTTGAGAAGTTTCCTGTTATTCCATCAGTGCAATCGATACTCTTGAAGAATGTATGTCTTAGATATATATTTTTCCTCCGTTTCTCTTCTCTTTGAGAAGTTTCCTGTTATTCCATCAGTGTAGATTAACATTATGTAAACAATATCATTATGCAAAATAGACTATTTTTCAACATTAGTCACTTTATTTAACCTACTATTTATAGTACAAAACACACTATTTTTCCAAATTTTGCTTCACTTTAGCTAAATAGACTATTTTATAATATAAATTAGACTACTTTCAACATCAACTATTTTCTTGAATCAACTACTTTTATTACAAAAACAGACTATTTTTCTGATTCGTGTAAAAAAAATAGTTTCGTTCAAATGTAGTTATCAAAATTGATAGAATAAATAAAATAAAATTCTAGTAGATTTACTTACTGGAGTCGACGATTCGAATATCATTGGTTTTTTCTCCTCCTCCTTTCCCCTGTACACCACGACGAAGAATGAAAAAAAAATTCAAGGATTAGGTTTGTCTGCACCAAGAGGTTGCAGGAATTTATAAACATGTCAAACTTAGTGCGGCCGACATCTTCTTCATACACTGATGATGTAGGAAATAGCATAAAGATGGGTGTGCTTGTAGTCCTTTTTCGTCGATGGGTATGAAACGACCACATCTATGGGAAATTTGTAGTTGTTTTACATTCGTTCGCGTCTCAAAGAAGGTTGTCACTGTCGATTGGTAGCTTCATCGTGTTTCTCGCCCTAGAATTCTCGCCGGCGTAGTAGTAGTGGGGTTTTAAGAAATTGGTTTTGGTAGGGAATGGTTGAAAGAAAAAGTGGTTCGAGATTTGGGGGATTGAGAACGTGATTTTAGCGATGCGGGATTTTGAGTCTTTTATATATTAGTTCATTCATATTGTTAGAGGGTTATTATCGCTATATAGAAAATTGTGGATCTACTACTAATATTGAAAAGGTAGGTGTTGAGTGTAGATTTTACACTCAATACGTTTACTTTACGTGGATCTTTTGTTGAGTGTAGATTATATTTGTGCTTTAATTGATTGATTTTGTGTTTTATAGGTGAAAACGAGAATTAGGTGTCCATGAAGGAAAAAAGATCAAAAAGAAAGGAAAAGTTGCATATAAGGAAATAAATCAAATTGGAAGAAGGAATCTCGCCACAGCTTTGGCAGTGTCCACTATTTCGAGCATATCTCTCTCATACAAACTCCAAATCAGCTAATTTTGGCGGCATTGGAAAGATAATTTAAAGGGCTACAGATCTTATTTACGCAACATTCCAAAATTCGGACTCCAACATGGCGAAAATCGAAGAACAAATCCTGATGGGGAAAGTGGCGGAAATTGATTCCTATTAGGTTTCCACTACTTCCTTATCAAGAAAAGCCTATAAAAGCAACAAGTCTCTACACCATAAGCACGAAAGTTGACACCACAAAATGCGAGGAACGAAGATCAACGAAGACTCAAGCATAGTTTTTCTTATTTAATTTATTTATTTTATTTTCTTTATCATAAGAATCACGAGTAGCTAATTCTTTATTTCTAGGATTTTATTTGGAACCCTATGTGGGATTTATGAACCCTTTTCTATGATTTTATGCAAGTTTTAATTCCAGATTATTTCTTCTACTTGTTTTATTAAGTGCATGAATTTGATCACCTTATGTGCTTTTATGTTATTGTTAATCGCATGAATCGATCGGGTTAATAATTAGAACTGTGGTAGAAGAGCATTTGTGGTATTAACATAGGAATATAGTTAATCTCTTAGATAGCCATTATTCAGATTTGTGCTTAATGATGTGCTCTAGAAGTAATTGCGTAGGAATACAGTAATTGAATCTAGAGTATTAGAATCGTAATGCACGCGAAAGCGGGTTATGATTAATTTAGCATCTCAGGTTAACAATTCGGGTTAATAACTTGCATCATTGAAAGAATTGGGGGATTAATAATCAAGTAGGGGGGAGAATAAAATCCTAAGCTTGTTTACTTTGATAAATCTTCGTGCTTAATTTGTTTCTTGCTTTTGTCTTTTTAATTGCTTTAGTTTAATTTAGTTTATTAATCATCTTTCGACTATGTAGGGTGGGCTTGATAGCAATTGGTAGAATTTAGCGTTTAAGATTAGATAATTAAATATTCTTTGTGGGATCAATACTTGGACTTAAAAATCCACTTTATTACTTGTACGATACGGGCACTTGCGTGTAGGTATTACCACCAACAAGTTTTTGGCGCCGTTGCCGGGGAATATTTTAATTATTTTATTCTAGCTCTAAATTTGAACAATTTTCACGATTCACCACCCCAAGTTAATTTTTTTTAATTTTATCTTTTCGTTTTAATTTTTTTTTAATATATTTTTTTTTCTTTCTTTGGTTACATGTCAGGTTACAATTTTCGCGCACCTCAAACGGGATACGAATGGCTTCCGTCTGATGAATACCTCCAAAATACCTATGATATGCCGTCACTTTGTTCAATATGTGGTGGAGATCATTACACTAACAAATGTTGGTATGCACCGAAAGCGAATAATTTCATAGATAACACCAACGACGGTTATTAGAACACTTACACTAACACGCCACGAGAACCCACTGTTCATGAGTGTTATTTGAACTCCATCCTTGAAGAATTTATGAAATCCACTCAAGCATCTATCCGAAGACTAGAGATACAGTTGGAAGAATTCAAGCGCCAAAGGTCTCTTGAAAATTCGTCTGAAACTTGTAGTGAGAAAAAATCCTTTAGACCTAGAAAATAGTGTCGATGAGAGGGAAAAAGAAATTACGAAGACGCTTAAGCATGATGAATCAAACAATATAATCGAGCTAAACTCCAAAGATGTCTCGGAACAAGAGAAGAAGGAGATGGATGTGGTTAGTGCAAATATTCAAATTGAGGATATTATTGTTGTTCACGACGTGGCTTTGAAGGCATCAACAGAGGTTGATGAGAAGACGAATGTGTTTGAAGTGGAGGTTATACGCGGACGTGAGGTTTTTGTGTACCAATTTGAGGGTGCGGGTGATGAAGATCCCATCTTGGCTTCGTACCGATTGATTACAACCAAGAAAGATACAAGCTAAAGTGGACCCTGACATATTGCAATCCTATCTGTATCCGTTGCAATTGAAGTGACAAAGCTCATGGATGGATGCGCAATCTACAAGGCTTTGGATTGGTCATAACGATTTCAAGAAGCAAAGTCCGGCTGAAGACTTAAAATTTAGCGCTTCTCGGGAGGCAACCCGAGCATTTATCGTTTTTTTTTCCTCATATTTTTTCCTATTTTTAGTTGTTTTTAATTTTCTTAGAATATATATAAGCGTGCAATCTAATAATTTAATCATGTTTGAATTTTTAGGTCGAAAAACGGACACAAAAAGCCCAGACGGCTGTCCGAAAATCAAGCCAAAATCCCAGACGCCCGTCCGGAGAAGTTACGACGAGTTGTGAACCTACTGTTTGTGGGACGGCCGTCCCAAAAACATTGCAAAAGGTGGGACGGCCGTCCGGAACACCCCAAAAAAAAAACATTTGTTTTTTCAAAAAAAAAAAAAAAAAAAAAAGGTATTTGCTTGAAAGAGGAAGAGATGGATGGGTGCAACACGTGGAGGAGGTTTCGACTAATCAAGGTGTATTCTATCCTTAAACTTCGTTTTAATTACATTGAGGACAATGTAAATTTTAAGTTTGGGGGTGGAAAAACACTTTTTATGTGATTTATATGATTTAGATTGCATGCTTTAGGATTTTTCTTTTTCTTTTTAGTCGTTTTTCGTTTATTTATTGTTTTCTTTAAAACAAAAGTTGCTTGAGTCGAATGCATCGATGATTTATGATGATGAGGGATGATCAATGTTTGATGATGAGATTGCTTGTTTTGTGTGATAATGATTTGATGTTTGTTTAGCATTCGATTCAACGGAACTTAGAAACGAATTATTGTTAGGAATCACACTTTGTGCATTGCTTTGGTTGAATGTTTTGTATATTAAATTTTGAATTAATTTGTGCTAGATCATGCTATATTCGGTTTTAGAACTCACCTTAGGAAATTTGTGATACGAAGTATTGAGTAGTGAGTGATTTGGGATATGATTTGGGCTTTCTTTGAACCGTTTGAGCCTTTCAAGCCGACCTTTTTATCGAAATTATCATTAAAACCTTGATTTGAGCCTCAGAGAAAAGGTGTTCTTTCTTTTAGCCAATGTGTATAAGGTAGAAAAGTGGAGATTTTTTAAAAATTACCCCTTGGAGTTCGGTCGAAATTTTTTATAAGGTCTCTCTTCTTCTTAGAAAAAAAAGGAAAAAAAAAGACGAAGAAGTATATAGGCTTCTATATATATTTATAAAAAAGAAAAGAAGAAGAAGAAGAAGAAGAAGAAGAAGAAGAAGAAGAAGAAGAAGAAGAAGAAGAAGAAGAAGAAGAAGAAGAAGAAGAAGAAGAAGAAGAAGAAGAAGAAGAAGAAGAAGAAGAAGAAGAAGAAGAAGAAGAAGAAGAAGAAGAAGAAGAAGAAGAAGAAGAAGAAGAAGAAGAAGAAGAAGAAGAAGAAGAAGAAGAAGAAGAAGAAGAAGAAGAAGAAGAAGAAGAAGAAGAAGAAGAAGAAGAAGAAGAAGAAGAAGAAGAAGAAGAAGAAGAAGAAGAAGAAGAAGAAGAAGAAGAAGAAGAAGAAGAAGAAGAAGAAGAAGAAGAAGAAGAAGAAGAAGAAGAAGAAGAAGAAGAAGAAGAAGAAGAGAAGAAGAAGAAGAAGAAGAAGAAGAAGAAGAAGAAGAAGAAGAAGAAGAAGAAGAAGAAGAAGAAGAAGAAGAAGAAGAAGAAGAAGAAGAAGAAGAAGAAGAAGAAGAAGAAGAAGAAGAAGAAGAAGAAGAAGAAGAAGAAGAAGAAGAAGAAGAAGAAGAAGAAGAAGAAGAAGAAGAAGAAGAAGAAGAAGAAGAAGAAGAAGAAGAAGAAGAAGAAGAAGAAGAAGAAGAAGAAGAAGAAGAAGAAGAAGAAGAAGAAGAAGAAGAAGAAGAAGAAGAAGAAGAAGAAGAAGAAGAAGAAGAAGAAGAAGAAGAAGAAGAAGAAGAAGAAGAAGAAGAAGAAGAAGAAGAAGAAGACACTAGAAGGGAGAAGAAATGACAAGTTGTTGAAATTATTTTTGAAAGCTCGATCCATTGCCTCAAAAGAAAAAGTGGAGACTTTTGAGCTTTTGAGAATCGAGTTTATTAAAGTCCTTAGAGGTGAATTCATTGTTTCAAACGCCTATCTTTCAAATTTTGGCGTAATCACCTCAATTAAAAAAGAATAGCAACATATACCCATATTCCTACCTCGAACCAAAGAGCCTAACAATTGAAAGCCACAAAGCCCCAATGATCCCAATAGCTCAATGTTCGATATTAGTAGAGTAGAATAATTTGGTGAGTATTTGGAGTCAAACATATGCATGTAAGTATAAATTCTTTCTATCTTTAATTTGCAAATATTGGATGCTTGAAGCAATTGTATGATTTGTGGTTTTTGGCTATGGTAAGTGACTAAGTGCTTTTGAATTTTGAGCTTGCGAATGCCTAAGAATTGTCATTATAATTACAAGTTCTGAAAACGTAGAGTTAATCATTGATCTATGTAATGAGATGCGGTAGTTGAGTTATTTGCTTACGATTAGATTTTGCTTGAGCACAAGCAAAAGTTCAAGTTTGGGGGTGTGTTGAGTGTAGATTTTACGCTCAATACGTTTACTTTATGTGGATCTTTTGTTTAGATTTAATTATATTTGTGCTTTAATTGATTGATTTTGTGTTCTATAGGTGAAAACGAGAATTAGGTGTCCATGAAAGAAAAAAAATCAAAAAGAAAGGAAAAAGTTGCAAATAAGAAAATAAATCAAATTGGAAGAAGGAATCTCGCCACAGCTTTGGCAGTGTCCACTATTTTGAGCATATCTCTCTGATACAAACTCCAAATCAGCTGATTTTGGCGGCATTGGAAAGCTAATTTCAAGGGCTACAATTCGTACTTGCGCAACATTCCAAAATTCGGACTCCAACATGGCGAAAATTGAATAACAAATCCTGATCCCTATTAGGTTTCCACTACTTCCTTATCAAGAAAAGCCTATAAAAGCAACAAGTCTCTACACCATAAGCACGAAATTTGACACCATAAAACGCGATGAACGAAGATCAACGAAGACTCAAGCATAGTTTTTCTTATTTAATTTATTTATTTTATTTTCTTTATCATAAGAATCACGAGTAGCTAATTCTTTATTTCTAGGATTTTATTTGGAACCCTATGTGGGATTTATGAACCCTATCTATGATTTTATGCAAGTTTTAATTCCATATTATTTCTTCTACTTGTTTTATCAAGTGCATGAATTTGATCACCTTATGTGCTTTTATGTTATTGTTAATCGCATGAATCGGAAGATCGGGTCGATAATTAGAACAATGGTAGAAGAGCCTTTGTGGTATTAACATAGGAATATAGTTAATCTCTTAGATAGCCATTATTCAGATTTGTGCTTAATGTTGTGTTCTAGAATTAATTGCGTAGGAATAAAGTAATTGAATATAGAGTATTAGAATCGTAATGCACGCGGAAGCGGGTTATGATTAATTTAGCATCTCAGGTTAATAATCCGGGTTAATAACTTGCATAATTGAAAGAATTGGGGGATTAATAATCACATAGGGGGAGAATAAAACCCTAGACTTGTTTACTTTGATAAATCTTCGTGCTTAATTTGTTTCTTGCTTTTGTCTTTTTAATTGCTTTAGTTTAATTTAGTTTATTAATCATTTTTTGACTGTGTAGAGTGGGATTGATATCAATTGGTAGAATTTAGCGTTTAGGATTAGATAATTAAATATTCTCTGTGGGATATGTTGAGTGTAGATATTACACTCAATACGTTTACTTTACGTGAATATTTTGTTTAGATTTAATTATATTTTTGCTTTAATTGATTGATTTTGTGTTTTATAGGTGAAAAACGAGAAGTAGGTGTCCATGAAGGAAAAAAATCAAAAAGAAAGGAAAAAAATTGCAAATAAGGAAACAAATCAAATTGGAAGAAGGAATCCCGCCACAGCTTTGACAGTGTCCACCATTTCGAGCATATCTCTCTCATAAGAACTCCAAATTAGGTGATTTTGATGGCATTGGAAAGCTAATTTCAAGGGCTACAATTCTTATTTACACAACATTCTGATACGATATATTAATATATATCGTTTAATTATTAGATAGTTAGTATTTTTATTATTAATTAATTAGAATAGTTTGTTAGGTTTATTATATACATAGCCGTGTGTTTAGGTTAGGATATATATTAAGTATTTTATTAGTCTAGGTAATTATATTTTCTAATTAGATTAGGATTCTAGGGTTTTATTATCTTTAAATAGTCGTTTTGTGCTAGGGTTTTATAATGAAGAGAAATAATAAACAAGAGTTTTCTTACGTTCAGTAAAGAAATCTTATGATACACAAGAGATCGCATCAATTGGTATCAGAGCGAAGTTGCGATTAACACCAACGCTTCGTTAGCAAGGCAGCGATTACATCAAAGCTACGCTGGAGCAAAGTTGAGATCACATCAAAACTTTGTGAAAAATATGATGTCAGAAACAAGACGGTTGGAGCGATTGGAAAAATCCGTAGAGCAATTACGGATTAATTTTCAGAAATTGCTCGAACAAACTCAAGGACGACGTCAACGCCATCATCAAAGCCGAAGGGACCGCCGCCCATCACCGCCAACGCCACCGCCGCCACTACCGCCGCCGCCGAGCCTATCGCCGGAGGAAGAGGACGAGGACGACGATGACTTTTTCGAAGATCCACTGCCGCCGCTAATGCCAAGCCTACCGCAAAAGGAAGAGGAAGAGGACGACGATGAATTTTTCGAAGAACCCCAATTTTTTGTGAGTTCGCCGAAAGATGAATTATCGGATTCACTTGAGGTAATTTGGGACGAAGACGGGGAATTAACTAAGGAAGAGAACGAAGAACTAAAGTGGATATTGGGAGATTTCCATGGTGTGCAAAAGAAAGGAGACGAACAAGATTTGGTGACTTTGAATGAGGCCGGATCTGTAAAGACGACTGAGAAAAATAAAAGCATGATATTGATTGTGAAGGAGATGAAATTTGAAAAGGCAATTGAGAAGGTCGATTTGTCGGTCGATTTTGCGGGAAAGAGATTGAGAAATTTAAGTCGGGCAGATAGGTTCATCTTTGGAAAAGAGCTCAATTTTTCATCGTGTTTTTTGGAGTTAGTTCGGAAGCAAGTCGATGAACAAATCGATGAAGTCAAACATAGGTGGAAACGCAAAGGAGAGGGACCAAATTGGCTCGAACCTTGAGGACAAGGTTCATTTCAAGAGGGGTGGTTTGATACGATATATTAATATATATCGTTTAATTATTAGATAGTTAGTATTTTTATTATTAATTAATTAGAATAGTTTGTTAGGTTTATTATATACATAGCCGTGTGTTTAGGTTAGGATATATATTAAGTATTTTATTAGTCTAGGTAATTATCTTTTCTAGTTAGATTAGGATTCTAGGGTTTTATTATCTTTAAATAGTCGTTTTGTGCTAGGGTTTTATAATGAAGAGAAATAATAAACAAGAGTTTTCTTACGTTCAGTAAAGAAATCTTATGATACACAAGAGATCGCATCACATTCCAAAATTCGGACTCCAACATGGCACAAATCGACGAACTAATCCTGATGAAGGAAAGTGGCGGAAATTGATTCCTATTAGGTTTCTACTACTTCCTTATCAAGAAAAGCCTATAAAAGCAACAACTTTCAACACCATATGGACGAAATTTTACACCACAAAACGCGAAGAACGAAGATCAACGAAGACTCAAGCATAGTTTTTCTTATTTCTTTTATTAATTCTATTTTATTTATCATAAGAATTACGAGTAGCTAAGCTTTTAATCTAGGATTTTGTTGGAACCCTATGTTGGGATGGTGAACCCCTTTTCTTGAGATTATGCAATTATGATATTATGATTATTTCTTCTACTTGTTATGATTGTTAGTGCATGAACTTGATCAATTTATGTGTTTTATCTGTGATTATTGGGATTGACTCGACAGAGCTATTTTGATAATTAGACGGTAAGTATAAGAACCTTCGAGTAGTTTTCACCGGATGAGTGTGTCAATTGCATGTGGTGTCGTAGACATACAGATATCACCTTAGGTAGCCAATTACGAGACTTGTTAGTTAATGCTTTATTCATAATTTGTTTGCATAGACATATAGTGAACTGTTTATGAATAATAGACTCATAATACACGCGACAGCGGGTTATGAGTAAATTAGTGTCTCGGGTTAATAATCATGTATCATATATTTCATAATTGAGGGGTTTTGGGTGAGCAATTCTTGCATAGGGGGAAGATAAAATCCTAGGTCCGTTTTTATTGATATTTTCTCGTGTTTAATTGCTTTCATAATTAGTTTAATTGTTTAATTGATTTAATTTGACAAACTTGCGTAGGCTGGATAAAAATCATAGTTGTTAGAATTTGGTACTTAGGATTAGATAATTTGAGTATTCCCTGTGGGATCGACATCCGACTCTCACGAGTCCACTTTTACTACTTG
The DNA here is from genome assembly GCF_056151865.1 of Erythranthe guttata. NCBI lineage: Eukaryota > Viridiplantae > Streptophyta > Magnoliopsida > Lamiales > Phrymaceae > Erythranthe > Erythranthe guttata. The sequence continues at coordinate 9,003,759 of NC_142538.1, forward strand.
TTTGCGATACGTGCACTTGCGTGTTAGGTATTTAGCACCCAACATGATCGATACTTGGACTTAAAAATCCACTTTATTACTTGTACGATACGTGCACTTGCGTGAGGTATTACCACCAACAGTAGGTAGATCCACCCTTATTAAAAAAAATACTAGAGGGGGTTATGGCTAATAGTCCCTATTTTATAGTAATTTTTTACTTTAATTTCATAGTGGTTTTCGATAAATTTAGTAGTTTTCGATGAGTATGTAGTGGATTTCATTTTTTTTTAAATATGAACCATTTAAAAAAGTGAAATAAAAAAAAAACAATATTTTTTAATTGATAAAAAAAAAACGTTTAAAAAAAATGATATAAACATACACTGAAATGGCGTGATAGAGGAGAGAATTGGGGGATGGCGTGGGGATAAAATAGGGGATTTCCATATCTACCAAAGAAATAATGGGTTTTTCAAAATAATATAATATGATAATTTTCAGTAATATTAAATAGGGGTATTTTGAATAATTCGAGTCAATTGGGTTACAAATATCAATTAAAAAAATGGATTTATCAAGAAGTCAAAATTGAACAAGGGGTGTTTATCATATAGCCCCTAAAACTAATGGTTTTATGTCAAAAATATAAAAAGTCTTGGAGCAACCTCTCATTAAGCACTTCCGTTAGGGGCTATCTAAATTTGAAAATCATACCTTACGATCTCGAGATTGAAAGGACATTTCGAAGACGAAGGGCCACGCGCAAACAACAAAGTGAACCAATGGCCGACGATCAATTAAATCCACAGTATCTGGCCTTTGAGTACGATCGAGAGCCAGGACAAGATCTCGAGCAACCAAGACCAAACCTACCACCCGAGCGAACAATGCGAGAATACCGAATGCCAACTGTGGATGAGAACTATTCCGGAATCAGGAAACCGACGATAGCCGCAAACAACTTTGAGCTAAAAATGAGGCTCATCAACATGGTCATGGCGAACCAATTCTCTGGAGCAGCGACTACAGATCCGAATCTCCATCTTGCCAATTTCTTGGAGATTTGTGACACAATCAAAGTTAACGGTGTTTCTGATGATGCCATGCGGTTGAAGCTATTCTCATTTTTTGTTAGACACAAAGCGAAGAGTTTGGCTTCTGAGTCTTAATCCCGGATCACTTACCTGTTGGGAAGAATTATCACAAGCCATTCTGGCACGATTCTTTCCACCCTCGAAGACAGCACATCTACGAAGAGATATAGGCAACTTCAGACAGATGAGCCAAGAGCCGATGCACGAGTCATGGGAGAGGTTCAAGGACTTACTGTTGGGATGTGAAGCCCAGGAGTCAATGAAAATTCGCAAGAGGTTCTAGATCAGTCGATTTTAATTTTATTAACATGCTTTGATTAGATTCATTTAAAGAGGAATAAGTCTAATCTACCAACTTACAATTTTCGTGAGCAGATTCGTTTCTATCTTCGGCACACGAATGAGGATCCACACCAAACCTTCAATCCTCGAAAAACCGCTGTCCAGAAATTTACAGCGCTCTTCCTTCTCCTATATCTCCGGGATGGTTAATCTGATGGGGAAACCCTTCGGAAGTATTATATAACTATGGGTTAGAAATCTACTGTATAAATTTCAAGGCTATTGGATGAAATATTGATTTATGGTGAATTTCTTCGCAGAACTGCTCAGAAATTTCGGAAATAATAGTTTGCTCTAAAAACCTATAATCCTCTATTGTATATATCCCGGATTAATAATTCTTCTACAAGGGTGGACTTGTACTAGAACAAATCTAAATCTATAATCGAGAAACTTAGAGAGAAAAGAAGAAGAGAAAAAATTTCTTCTCCGAAACGTAAATAGGCGTGTTGCATTATTCTTTTTTCTCATCAACCTTATCTCTAATATTATATATACCACAAGGAATTAGAGTCACACATAGAGATGATTACATGGAAACAAATCTCAATGCTTCTATAACTCTATATAGTCGAAAATTGAAGTCCAATGGGGACTTAATTTTCGGCTATATTAATTCCAATATATAAATTGGTTGAACTTTATTTTCTCGATTAATTAGAAAATCCGTTGGGCTACAATAGGGACTAAGGAAGAAAATATAAATCGGGCAACTAATAATTAATTAAATCCAAACTCTTACAAGAATTCATTTAATTAATCATTAAATAATTATTTATTTTCTACTACCAAATAATTATTGAACTCCCGTTTATATTCTAAAATATAACATTCGAACTCCGGTCGATCATTACTTAGATTCTCCCCACGTTAAGATATCTTATAACCACCAAATAATTTATTCACTGCTAAATAAATTAAATGGTTTCTTTTCATGAGTCTTACCCGGTTAATTTATTTGAGTATGTCGGATACAAAATCCACCTGGCCAGGACTTGGCATAAATAAATCTTATAAGCTACTCAAGGGTTATTATCAATCCCATATTTCAGAGATGTGGATTCCTTTCGATAATTAATTTCCACTTATTAATTCTTAATGTCTCTACCCAACGCACCGGGGGCCATTTGACTCAATATAGGAATCTCTCCCATTGTGACATCAAAGTAGAAATCATCAATTAAATATGTACGTTAATTTCTAGGGATTAAGAGAGTAAGTAATTTACCGTCAACTAGAAATAATACAATCTCATTGTGAACAGTGATGAAACAATTATTTCACCTTGTCCGGTTCAACACATGCCGGGCGTGCTAGCACAATAAGTCAAAACAATAACTACAAAAGTTATTCTCTGTTTACTGTGATCAAGACCAATCACCTAAATATTGTGCTACAATCTTTTACCAATGGTGAGTCCATTTCCATCTAGATTGTCAACATTTATCTTTATATTCTAAACGAACTTTTGAAATGATCTTTATGTGCGCCGTAGCACACCATCTCGAATACTATTAGAATATTAGACTTATGCTTTTAATTAATTGACAAACAATCAGTTAAATGCATTGGATACCCTAGTGCATATTCTCATAAAATGATAATAAACTATTTTATTAATTCAACAATAAAATTATGTAGCTAAAAGCGAGAATTTTAGTCTACTATCCTAACACTTATTACGACAATGTCCTCAACACGGATTCAACTCCTGGGATCAAATGGAGTTGTTCTACAATGGGCTCGATCATCCTGCCTGATCTCTAGTCGATGTTGCGTTAGGTGGATCGTTGCAAAACAAGACTCCCATAAACGCTCGAGACATTGTCGAGCGAATGTGTGAGAATGCTTACCACTGGCCGTCCGAATGAGGTGGTACACAAAAGGTGGCCGGAGTACACCAACTCAATCCATTAGCCTCGTTATCAGCACAGTTAGCGACCCTTTCAAATCAGGTCGCCCAATTATCAGTTCGAGGGCCACAGGCCGAACAAGTAGCAGCTGCAAGTACTTCAAAGGCCACAGACGACGATTGGGAGCAGGCACACTTTATGAACTACCGATTCAACAATATTCGGGGAAACAACAATCAGAATCAAACCCCTACTCACTACTACCCGGGGATTCGGAATCACGAGAACTTCTCCTACGCCTATCCAAAGAATGCTCTCCAACCACCTTCCTATTGTAACCATCAAAGAGAGCAACGAGGGCCGACATATGACAAGCGTCTTCACTGACAAGAACAGAAGATGGAGGGCCTGAAGTCTGTTGGCAATCGGACACGTGTACGCAGCGGAAAACAAAAAAATTATGCAAATTAAACGAATTTAAAACACATAATCACATGCCCGATAATCATAAACAATTAATTGCGTACCTTTGCGCTTCCAGCGAAATTAAAAACAACATACATGCAATTTATTTAATCGATATTGAATCAATTAGCATGCTCGCATTAAACCAATTAATCATGCTCGGAGTAAAGAACGAATTTCATGTAATCACTTAATATACATAAATTCATACAATATACTTACGATACGAACATACAAATTTAATATAAATTAAATCGAATCCACTAACTACGGATTCGAAACTTTACCTCTTGAAGCGTGAGGTAGGCGCACGAAACGAAGCAAGATTGCCACGAAAACCAATCCGTGCAATCCGGGGCAGCGGCGGCGGCAACAGCGCGAACGGCGGCGGCGACGGCGTACGGTTGCTCCTTGATTCTTCGACCTTTCTCCTCTCGGATTTCACCTCGTATACTTCGATCTACTAAAACGTGGCACTAGGCACGCAGTAGTTAGAATAAACGGAAAGAATAAACATAGAAAAAGAACTACCAATAGGATTGGCCAAGGGGTGGCCGATTCCGGCAAATTGGCGACGGCAGCGGCGGCGGTGGCCGTGGGGGAGATCGGCCGAGAGAGAGAGAAGGGGCGGCTAGGGTTTCGTGATTAGGGTTGTGTGTTCAAGTGTGTGTGCAAGACCTATAAATCAAGTATTTATAGAGTCTTGCATAAAAGCCCTAACGGGCTTAAGTTGGACCGAGCCCAACAGCTTAAGTTCGTTAGTTCTTTTACTCGCTCGCTCTCTCTCAATTTCAATGATCGGAAAATTGTAACAATTAAATTTTCGGAATCTTTATAATGTCCTCGTGATTACGAGTGCCAATTCTCAATTTCCAACTTTCTAAAAGTGGAAACCCTAATTTAGTGCACTTTCTAAATTTGGAAACTTCCGGATTTAGAAAGTCCACTAAGATGTGCGCCTATTCTTTTCCTTTTCTTATTCTCATTCATAATTCCAAATTACGAATGTTGGACCCAATCATATTGACTTCCAATCATGCAAATATAATTTTTTTTTTGTCTCTGACCATTTATTCAAAGATCTCATGTGCACGAGCAGTGTGACCCTCGATGGTTCAGGTGTAAGCTAGCCGTGGGCCCACAACCCTTTGTGGTCAAAACTTGTCCCTTAGAGTTACGATTAAGATGAAGCTCGTTTCACCTTAATCACTCAACAAATCAAGATTGGCGTCTAGCAACTATGCGTCATGATTCCCCAGATACAAATGAAGTGCCTGCAAGAACATTTTGATATAGTTAGCATACAGTACGATCCCTTCGATTTGATGTCCCGATTGAACTAGAGGCATTGGTTCATCGAGACCTCCTTAGTAGTTCAATAACCGTGCGATCATTCTACGTGTTGTTATCGTTACGTGCATGACTTAGAGAATCGAATCCTCTAATCATCACTTAGTCACCTCTGGCCAGAGACTTTAGAGATTACAAACTATGAGAACACACATGACATTCAAGACTATTCTAGCGATTGAATCCCCGACTACAATGCACGGACCTGCCACTAGATTTTGGATTGCACGAACACTGGCCCTTGGGGCGGTCCTCGGTGGAACTCAGGGACAGGTCACGATACAGCTGGTCCTCTAGTGAAGTCACGGTGATGTCTAGGTCATAAGGACTAATGATGTACAACTATACGATAGATATCTTTACTCGATTATTGAGAACCACTTAGAGATTTCTAGGGTGAGGGAGTTCAGGGACCATTTATTCAAAGATCTCATGTGCACGAGCAGTGTGACCCTCGATGGTTCAGGTGTAAGCTAGCCGTGGGCCCATAACCCTTTATGGTCAAAACTCGTTCCTTAGAGTTACGATAAAGATGAAGCTCGTTTCACCTTAATCACCCAACGAATCAAGATTGACGTCTAGCAACTACGCGTCATGATTCCCAAGATACAAATGAAGTGCCTGCAAGAACCTTTTGATATAGTTAGCGTACAGTACGATCCCTTCGATTCATATGTCCCGATTGAACTAGAGGCATTAGTTCATCGAGACCTCCTTAGTAGTTCAATAATCGTGCGATCGTTCTAAGTGTTGTAATCGTTATTTGCATGACTTAGATAATCGAATTCCTTAATCATCACTTAGTCAGCTCTGGCCAGAGACTTTAGAGATTACAAACTATGAGAACACACAGGAAATTCAAGACTATTCTAGCAATCTAATCTCCGACTATAATGCACAGACCTCCCACTAGTTTTCGGACAGCACGAACACTGGCTCTTGGGGCGGTTCTCGGTGGAACTCATGGACAAGTCACGATACAGCTGGTCCTCTAGTGAAGTCACGATGATGTCTAGGTCATAAGGACTAATGGTGTACAACTATACCATAGATATCTCTACTCGATTATTGAGAACCACTTAGAGATTTCTAGGGTTAGGGAGTTCAGTGAACTCGTCCACTTACAAGCACCCACTTATGCATGCCGATATCACAATACCGCTTACTGATGAGATGCATTACACATACACTAAGTGCTAGTCTCTTAATGGGAAAGGCCGATATCCTCATTGGTGGCGTAACCCTTCGACTAGGAACACATTTAACAGTTATAATACTAAAGTAAATATCTCACGATCCTAACGATCAATTACTAGTACTTGTAATAACTGTAAGGACTATATCTATGCTTGTGACAAAGGGACAAATATATATAATGCCAAGGTGTTTTATCAGTAATACGAAAAAGGTTTGTTTATTACAATAATAAATGGAAAGACCACAGCCACAAGTTGGCTTGTTGGTCACCTACTCTAACAAAGTCAACAATGTAGAACATGGAAAAACAAATAGGGCAAATCGCCCAATCCATGTCCACGATGGCAAAGGTTGGATTTCCAAGCAATACCGAAGTCATTCCAAAAGAAAGTTGTCGAGCCATAACCACCCGAAGTGGGTTTGCAAATGACCGATCCTCCTTATCCGACAGACGAGTCACCAAGGCCACTTGTACAACCGATCCCGGTCGAGCCGGAAATCACCATTTCAGGGAGTAGTACAAATGAGGCTAGTAAGCCCAATAACATTTCTTTCCCTGATAATCCTGCTCTTCTGATAACTCCTACCCCTTATTCAGAAATATTGAAAAAGAAGAAGTTCAAGGATCAATTAAAGAAGTTCATCGAAAAGATCAAACAAATTCGAATCAACATCCCTTTTGCAGAAGCCTTGGAGGTAATGCCAAACTACACCAAGTTCATGAAGGAAGTACTATCCAAGAAAATACGAATCGAAGAAGACACACCAGTGACACTGACGGCAACTTGCAGTGCCATTCTTCAGTCGAATCTACCACAGAAAAGAAAGATCTAGGGAGTTACACTATTCCTTGTGTCATTGAAAATTCTACTTTCGATAAAGCTTTATGTGATTTGAGGGCAAGTATTAATTTGATGCCTATGTCTGTGTTTCTAAAACTGGGCATTGGAAATTTGAACCGCACTCGCATGACTTTACAATTAGCTGATCGTTCGTTGAAATATCCCGATGGGATTGTAGAAGATGTGCTAGTTAAAGTAGTTAAATTCATTTTGCCTGTTGATTTTGTGGTGCTTGAAATGCCTGAAGATGATGAAGCACCATTCATTTTAGGTCGTCCATTCTTAGCAACTCGTAAGGCGATGATTGATATGGAATTAGGATCTTTGAAACTTATGGTGAATGGGGAAGAGGTTGTTTTTAATTTGATAAATGCATTTAAACACTCTGAGCATGTTGAGCATTGTAGTAGAATAAACGTGATCGAGGAACTTGTTTCCTTATTTTTTGATTTGTATGAATTATGTGATTCTGTTGAGCACTGCATTGTTAACTCTATTGATTTGCATTCTGCCTCCCCTGAAACTCCAATTGAAAATGATGTGCTTGATTGTGTGTTGTTTCTTGAATGTGCCGACATTTTGGGCATAGACGAGGTAGGAATCATCCCCGAGATACCACTTAGTGTGAAAACGGCCCCCGTACTGGAATTGAAACAACTACCGGATTATCTTTGTTATGCTTTTCTTGGAGCAGACAAGACTTATCCAGTGACCATTTCTTCTAGTTTGAGGGAGGCCGAAACAAACACACTATTGGAAGTCCTGAGGGAATATATGTCGGCTATAGGTTGGTCTATTGAGGATAAGGGAATTAGCCCGTCTATTTTTCCAACATAAAATTCTAATGGAAGACGTTTATAAACCAAGATCAGTCCAACCTTCAGAGGCGGTTAAGCCCGTCAATGAAAGAGGTAGTAAAAAAAAAGTCTTAAAGTTGTTAGGCGCTGGTATGATTTAAGCAATTTCTGATAGTCCGTGGGTCAGTCCGGTGTAGGTTGTGCCAAAGAGGGGTGGGATGACGGTTATTGTGAATGATAAAAATGAACTTATTCCGTCTAGGACAGTCACTGGGTGGCGTGTATGCTTTGATTACAGATTATTGAATGCAGCAACTAGAAAAGACCATTTCCCCCTTTCCCTTTATCGATCAAATGCTAGACATGCTAGGAGGTTTCGAGTATTACTGTTTTCTAGATGGTTATTCGGGGTACAATCAAATCTCAATCGCCCCGGAAGACCAAGAGAAAACTACTTTTACTTGCCTCTACGGTACTTTTGCATTTCGTAGGATGCGTTTCGGTTTGTGTAACACACCTACTACCTTTCAACAATGTATGATCTCTATTTTTCATGATATGGTAGAAGAATTTCTTGAGGTGTTTATGGATGATTTTTCTTTGTTTGGATCGTCTTTCGATCTTTGTGTGCACAATCTAGAACTTGTTTTGAAAAGATGTACAAAATCAAACCTTGTTTAAAATGGGGAAAAAATGTCATTTTATGGTTCGTGAAGGTATTGTTCTAGGTCACAAGGTCTACAAAAAGGGTCTTGAGGTGGATTGGGTTTTACCGTAGATTAATTAAAGATTTCTCGAAAATTGTAAAACTATTATGTCATTTGCTTGAGAAGGAAGCCGTCTTTGATTTCGATTCTGCTTATTTGCCGGCTTGCACGTTTCTCAAGGAGAAGCTAACCCAGTCACCGATTATGATTACTCCCAATTGGGATGAACCATTCGAGATCATGTGTGAAGCGAGCGACTGTGCTGTAGGTGCAGTATTGGGACAAAGGAGGGAAAAAATCTTCAAAGCCATCTACTACTCCAGTCGTACACTTGACCAGGCACAAAAGAACTATTTAACGACTGAAAAAGAAATGCTTGTAGTTGTTTATGCCGTTGACAAGTTCAGACCGTATATTTTGGGCTCTCAGGTGATCATTTACTCCGACCACGCAGTTATTCGATATTTGTTCGCCCAACCCCGACTCATCAGATGGATACTACTACTCCAAGAGTTCGACTTGGAGACCAGAGATGAAAAGGGGAGCGAAAATGTGGTAGCAGATCATCTTTCCAAACTTATACTTGACGAAGTTCCAGCCGAAGGAAATATTCAGGAATCATTCCCAGACGAGCAATTGCTCGCCATTAGTACTCACACTCCGTGGTATGCTGATGTGGCCAACTTCTTGGCCAGTGGAATCATTCCTCACGGTCTTTTTTATCACCAAAAGAAAAAATCCCTTCACGACAATCGTTTCTTTCTATGGGACGAGCCATTGATTTTCAAAACCAGCCCCGATCAAGTCATCCGAAGATGTGTTACGGAAACCGAAATATGCGAGATAGTCACACATTGCCACTCTTCACCTTGTGGTGGACATCACGGGGAATCTCGCACAGCCGCCATGGTTCTGCAGCCAGGCTTCTTTTGGCCAACCCTATTCCGAGATAGTTACGAGTTCGTGATACGGTGTGATCGATGCCAACGGACACGGAATCTATCCAACAAAAGCCAAATGCCACTGAACAACATGCAAGAGATGGAGCTTTTCGATGTTTGGGGAATAGATTTCATGGGACAATTCCTCATTCGAACGGGAAGTTATACATTTTGCTTGTCGTGGACTACGTGTCCAAATGGGTCGAAGCAATTGTCACCACTGCCAACGATGCTCGTACGGTCCTCAAATTCTTCCACAATAACATATTCTCGAGGTTCGGGACACCAAGGGTGTTCATTAGCGATGAAGGATCCCACTTTTGCAACAAACTGCTCAGTAATTTCACGAATAAGTTGGGGATCCGACACAAAATTGCGTTGGCTTATTATCTGCAAACGAATGGCCTTGTTGAGTTGTCAAACAGAGAAATCAAACAGATTCTAGAAAAGACCGTGAGCACGAACCGAAAAGATTGGGCGTTGAAGCTCGATGATGCACTTTGGGCCTATCGTACCGCATTCAAGACACCGATTGGAATGTCTACGTACAAACTTGTGTTTGGGAAAGCGTGCCACCTGCCAGTGGAATTGGAGCACCGAGATTATTGGGCCGTCAAAAAGCTCAATTTCGATCAAACAGCTACTAGCGATCATCGATTGCTTTAAATCAACGAGATGGAGGAGTTCAGAAACGATGGTTACGATAATGCCAAGGTTTACAAAGAAAAGACGAAAAAGTGGCATGAAAAAAGTATTACAAAGCCAGAGTTCCGGGCAGGTGACCAAGTCCTGCTATTCAATTCTCAACTACGACTATTCCCATGTAAGCTCAAGTCCCGTTGGTCAGGACTATTTGTAGTCCTGAGCGCAACCCGACAAGGAGTTATCGAGATCCGAGGACGAGACGGTCCATCGTTCAAAGTGAATGGGCAACCGGTGAAGCATTACAACCCAAATGGTTCTCCCGAGGAAGTGGAGTGTGTCGCACTGATTTTCTCCCAGTAAATCCAAACGAAGTTGAGCCGTCGACTGTAAAATAGCGCTAAATGGGAGGCACCCCATTGTTGCTCATTTTTTGTCATTTTCCTTTTGTTCATGCTTTCGTCTTTGCTTTTTAGCCTCTTTTGCATTTTTATATTTTAGGGTTCAATATCTCAATCTCACCCATTTAAATTTCAAATATTTTGGCAGATTACAGGACCCAGATCGCGATCCAGCCTTTCGTATCGCGATTTGGGGGCTCTTAGAGTGGAAAATTTGGAGAGGAACCAGATCGCGATCCAGCATGGCGTATCGCGACATGGGGTGTTATACAGAAGAAAAAAAACCGAGGACTCAGATCGCGATCCAGATTTCTGTATCGCGGTCTGGGGGGTCTTACAGAGAGCAAAAAGGGGGCATACCTAGATCGCAATCCAGATATCCGTATCACAATCTTGGGGGTCTTACAGAAGCTAGAAGTTGCAGACCCAGATCGCCATCCAGATATCCGTATCGCGTCTGGCGGGTTTCACAGTAAGTAAAAAACGGCAGACCCAGATCGCGATCCACCCATTGCGTATCACGATATGGGGACGAGAACAGTTACAAATTCACAACCTTTTTTTCTTTTTTTCTCACTTCTTTCTTTTACAAAATTCGAAATCCTTTTCCCCCAAACCCTAGAACTTCAATTCTCTATCAAATTTTCTCATAAAACTTGCATATTTTTAGATTTTCATCAACAATTAACGATTATTTCTTGTTGTTATTGAGAATTGTGGACGAATCTTCAACAAATGTATGTTCTTGACCCAAATTTTTGAGTTTTGCTTGAAATTTCGAATTTCTTCCAATTTTCTTGTTTGTTCCCTTGATTTTTCATGGTTTATGCTTGTACGTATTTGTGTACTTGATTTTGGGATTTAAAAGCTTGATTAATTGGTTGAACCAATGTTGAGATATATGAATTGCCCTATTATGCTTAATTTCGGAATTCTTGTGGAAATTTTCTTGGGTTGAGTCTTTTATGCTTATTTTTGTCCGTTGTGTTAGAGTAGGTGACCAACAAGCCAACATGTGGCTGTGGTCTTTCGTATTTATTATTGTAATAAACGAACCTTTATTCGTATTAATGATAAAACACCTTGGCATTCTATATCTTTGTCCCTTTGTCACAAGCATAGATATAGTCCTTACAGTTATTACAAGTACTAGTAATTGATCGTTAGGATCGTGAGATATTTACTCAAGTATTATAACTGTTAAACGTGTTCCTAGTCGAAGGGTTACGCCACTAACGAGGATATCGGCCTTTCCCATTAATACTAGCACTTAGTGTATGTGTACTGCATCTCATCAGTAAACGGTATTGTGATATCGGCATGCATAAGTGGGTGCTCGTAAGTTGACGAGTTCACTGAACTCCCTCACCCTAGAAATCTCTAAGTGGTTCCCAATAATCGAGTAGAGATATCTATGGTATAGTTGTACACCATTAGTCCTTATGACCTAGACATCACCGTGACTTCACTAGAGGACCAGCTATATCGTGACCTGTCCCTGAGTTCCACCGAGGACCATCCCAAGGGCCAGTGTTCGTGCAGTCCGAAATCTAGTGGGAGGTCTGTGCATTGTAGTCGAGGATTCGATCGCTAGAATAGTCTTGGATGTCCTGTGTGTTCTGAAAGTTTGTAATCATTCTAAGTCTCTGGCCAGAGCTGACTAAGTGATGATTAGAGAATTCGATTCTCTAAGTCATGCACGTGACGATTACAACACTTGGAACGATCGCACCGTCATCGAACATATAAAGAGGTCTCGATGAACCAATGCCTCTAGTTCGATCGGGACATATGCATCGAAGGGACCGTACTGTACGTTAACTATATCTGAAGGTTCTTGCAGGCACTTCATTTGTATCTAGGGAATCATGACGCGTAGTTGCTAGACGCCAATCTTGATTCGTTGGGTGATTAAGGTGAAACGAGCTTCATCTTAATCGTAACTCTAAGGGATAAGTTTTGACCACAAAGGGTTGTGGGCCCACAGCTAGCTTACACCTGAACCATCGAGGGTCACACTGCTCGTGCACATGAGATCTTTGAATAAACGGTCAGAGATAAAGTAGTTTATCTTTGCATGATTGGAAGTCAATATGATTGGATCCAACATTCATAATTTGGAATTATGAATGAGAATAAGAAAAGGAAAAGAATAGGCGAACGTGTTAGTGAACTTTCTAAATCGGGAAGTTTCCAAATTTAGAAAGTGCACTGAACTAGGGTTTCCACTTTTGGAAAGTTGGAAAATGAGAGATGACACTCGTAATGACGAGGATATTATAATGATTCCGAAAATATAATTGTTGCAATTTTCCGATCATTGAATTGAGAGAGACGAGCAAGTAAAGGAACTAACGAGCTTAAGTTGTTGGGCCCGGTCCAACTTAAGCCCGTTAGGGTTTTATGCAAGGGACTATAAATACTTGATTTATAGGCCTTGCACAAACACACAAGACCTAACCCTAACCCTAGCCGTCCCCCTCTCTCTCTCGGCCTCTCTCTCCCGCGGCCACCACCGCCGTCAACGCCGCCGTTTCGCCGGAATCGGCCGTTCATCGGCCGATTGCTTTGGTAGTTTTTTTCCTTCTTTTTTTCTTCCGTTTTTCTAACTATTACGTGTCTAGTGCCACGTGTTTAGTAGATCGAAGTATACGAGGTGAAATCCGAGAGGAGGAAGATCGAAGATCGAAGAATCGAGGAGCAGCATACGAGCCGAAGCCGCACGCAACCCCACGCGCCGCCCGAAGACCGCGCGTGAGATACACGCGCCGCCGTGGCCGTTTCGCCGCTGCTGCCCCGGATTGCACGGATTGATTTCCGTTGCAATCTCGACTTGCTTAGCGCTCCTACCTCACGCTTCAAGAGCATGTTAGTTGGTTTAAACGCGAGCATGTTAATTGGTTTAAATTCAGTTAAACATTTTAGCATGTATGTTGTTTTTAATTTCGCTGGAAGCGCAAAGGTACGCAATTAATTGATTTAAATTATCAGGCATGTGTTTATGTGCTTTAAAGTTGTTTAAATCGCATAAAATTTTTGTTTTCCGCTGCGTACACGTGCCCGAAACCCAACACGTTGATGGTTATTGATTGTTGTTGTTGTTGTGTTGATTGATGTATGAGTGTAAGATTTCGAAAGAAACGAACATTCAAAGAATCTCAAGAACTTGCGCGCGCCAAGTGTTCGACGAATTGTCGGAACCAAATCTCAAGCCTATTTGCACCCTTCATTCACACATGACTTCACTGCCAAACAAACTCCAAAGAACGGGTGAGAACTCCAATAAATCCCAACCGAAGGGAAAGGGAAAAGCTCCGACAAAGAAGAAGGGCAAGGGTTAAACAAAAAGGGGGAAAATGTACTTAAAACTCGCCTTCACATTCGGGTGGACCGGCCGAGCAAGCCATCCCCAGAACCGGTGACGTGCCACTCAACACGGGCACCCGTGCATGCTCATGAATGAAGTCACCTTCGACGAGCACGGTGAAGATATTTATGTGAATGTCGAAGCCAAGAGTGAGTATATCGACCGCTTCCCTCGATCGATCGTCCCAGAACGTGAGTTGGATGCGCGCACGATTGGATTTCCTTCGGTTGTCAACAACATCCTGGATAGGCATTGGAGAATCCTCGTTTGACAAAACGGGCACCTACAACGAGAATTTGGTCCGGCTTTTCTACGCCAATGCCGGTTAATACAAGGGCTCGGTGGTTTTTATCTGGGGCGTGGCAGTTTGCTATGGTACAAACGCCATCAATCGAGTCTACAAGATATCCCCTAATTATCTAAACATTCCAAATGAGCCGTTCCAAGCATTAAAGATGGAAACAACGTACCAACATCTCATTCTGGCCTTGTGCTCCAGAGGATCTTATTCGGCACCAGGAGATAAGTGGTTCTATCAAGCAGAGCTGTCGAGGGAGGCCAAGATCTGGATGTACTTCGTTTGCTCCCAACTCATGCCGACAGTTTTAACGGCCCGGACCTATGCCACTCGCCTCACGTTGATGTACGCAATCATGAAGGGAACCCCTCTGAACGTGGGTGCCATTATTCACTCGGAGATTTGACAGTGCATGGGCGACACCTCCTTGGGCCCGATGTTCCCGTCCCTCATCGGCCTTGTGCAAAGCGGCTAATGTCGCGATGTTTGCCGATGACAAAGTGACAAAGGCTCCAAAGCCGATCTTCCCGTTCGACAAGATCCAGCCAGCTTCTGGTCCACAGGGCGAGGGCGATGGCCCTGAACCACATGCCCCACCATCCGATGATGCCCGACCAGCCCGACCCGCACCACGAGGCGGGAAACGACAGCAGACAGCAACAGCTCCGCCACTTCCAGAGTATATAGACGAGTGGATGGATGCTATGGAGGAGAACGTGGGCTGGTTCAGGAAGATGATCAAGGTGATGGCAGCAACATTACAGTGTAGGACGGACGACATAGTCGAGCCACGACCCTTCCCACCACGGCCTCAAGTTGACGGAGCATCTTCCTCTAACGCAGCTGCCGAAGAAGCAGCACGAGCGGTAGCCACCACACTAGTGAGGCCAGTCTGGGAAGAGCACGAGCGTGGCCTTCGAGAGGACTAAGGACGAGCTATCGAGGAAGACCATGACATCTAGGGGATGTTGTGTTTTCTATCCCTTTTATTTTTTATTCTTCTTTGACCATAGAGACTATGCTAGATTTCAAGTTTGAGGGTGGTGTTTGTTGAACTTGTTTTATTTGTTTTCTTTTTATTTCGTTTGTTTTGGATTGGTTTCGTTTATGATTTATCTTTACTAGACTTTGATTTTATTTTTATTTTATTTATCTTATTTTAATTTGGTCTTTTGCATGCATATCATATAATTTAGTTTCATTTATGTATTTCGATTTCCGTAATTGTGTTATGTTTGTCACATGCATTTCGAATCTTTGTGTGTAGAGCCTTTCGAATCCTTTCCTATTAAGCATGAGTGCACTTTTCTGAGGGGTATAACAGTCTGAGGTTTGGGGGCGAGTTAGAATTGAATTATGTATTCACAATTTGAGTTGTTGGCTAAAAGTTCAATCAATGGTCTTTACGTTTTTATTTTATGCTATTACGTTCTGAAAAAAAAAAGTAAATTAATAATAATAACGTATTGTTGTGATTCGCGCTTTGATTTCTCAGCCTTTCTGACTCGAGCTTAACCCGTTGGGTGCACTTTGTCGCCTAGTCTCTCGAGCTTTCAAGCTTGGAGGTTTCCTGGAGTAAAGTTCGATACATGGGTCAGAGATATAACACAGTGGTATCAAGCCTTGTACGAGTCACGATTATTCCCGTTTAAGAAAAATGGAAAGATAAAAAGTTGTGATGAAAATCACCAAAACAATTGTTGTTGTTGTTGTTGTCATTTTTTCTATTGAATAAGTTGACCTACTTATGCCCAATTCAAAATTTTGAATTTCAGAATCAAAACTTACTTTTCATCCACATTTCTACTCAAAACCCTCGATGATTGTGTTTATTGTTTGATTACGGATTCTTGAGTCTATCTATTATTTTGGTGTAGAAACAACTAATTGCGTCGGTGGGAAAGTCGAATATCTTAAGCCATATGCCATTCTGAGATTTTAGGTTATCTAGCTCGTTTTACCTTTGAAATTAATTGCAATGCTTTGACCAATCCGGCAACTTTGTGGGTGTGTTGTCTGAAAACCCTCATGAGACACAACTCGTCATTTGGAGGTACCCAGGGGTTCAAAGGCTTGTTGCATAAGCTAAATGCAATCGTGTTTCCCTACATTAGTGGCCTAGTTTAGTTTGTTGTTTTTATTCCTTTTTGTTATAGTTTCGTTTTGATTTACTCGCGACGAGTAAAGATCTAAGTTTGAGGGTGTGATAAGTGTTCGTTTTGCACGATTTTTGCTTATCGAATCTTCGAGTTTTGGTCTTCGTTCGTCCGAGTTTCGGCTTTATTTGTAAATATTATTGCGTTTCTTGTTTTATTTATTTTCCATAGGTTTCGTTAGATATATTTGCCGAGTCGAAGCCATTTGAAAGAGAAACAGAATTTTCAAGCCAATTTTGGGGCCAAGAAGACCCAAATGGCGATCAGGGGGATGTCACATAAAGAAACACGATCAAGACCCAGATCTGTATCTACATTCTGGATCGCGATCTGGGGGTTTATACAAAAGATTTTTTTATCAAGATCCAGATCACGATCCAGCACTCCGTATCGCGATCTGGGGGTTCTCACAATGCGGATTTGTTGAAGACCCAGATCGCGATACACATACCCGGATCGCGATCTGGCATGGCGGTGAGCGGTTCCCAAGGCTACCAGATCACGATCCAGCCATCCCTGATAGTGATCTGGGCATGACTTTTCAGTAAAGATATTTATTTGCAAATCTTATTGAGGAAGCTTTGCATTAAACTATAAATAGGAAGGCCCTTTCATTCTTCATTCTTCTTAAACTTTTTATGGTTTTCAATAGTTCTTCACGGGAATCGTCAACGGGGGTTTCGACTTTGGTTTTTCTTACGCAATGTCTTTACGTTTTGTTCTTCATTTCTTGTGTACATTCTCTTAACTCTATGTTTGTTATGAACTAATAACATCTTCTTCTAGGGTAATGAAATCTTGCATTATTGATTCCAATCGTCATTTCTGTTATCTATTTGTCGTGTTTTTATTTCGTTTATGTTTTCAAATGCTTCTGATTGTTTGATCAACTCCCGGATTGATATTAAATAGCAATGAACTCGAGAGAGGATTTCTTGTTTGAAGTTATGAAAACATAGCTCGGGGTGTGGAAACAGAGACGTGATGCACTTCGGGTAGCCCTTAAGGACTTGACCTAAATTCTCTATTAATAGCAGGTTCTGAACGGAGACGTCGGACCTGTGGGTAGACTCTAACTACACTGGATACGGAGGTTAGAGTAATTTAGCGTCTGGGTTAACGAATAGGAATGTGACTTTAGATAACGGATTTGTAGATTGTTTTTTATTATACTTTGGTGGATTTTTCCCTAGAAGTCCCCTTTAAATCGAAACCCTCCCGTGTTGAGTTGTCGCTATTCTATTTACGTACATCCTATATTTGCATGTTTACGATCTTGCATGTTACTAAACTAGGGTTTATCACCATTCCAATTATTTACAATCGGCTAGATAATATTACGATAACATAATTATATTCCTCAGCATGTGAATCTATAGGTCCATCTGGATCGATATCCAGAACAATTGTTCTGCAAAATGCGATACTGTATACTTGCGGTAATTTATACGTGAGGAAAACGCGTATCAATCTCCCTATTAAAAGAAATATTGAGGGGGATTTATCAAGAGCCCCTTAATATTAATACAATTATAAAGTGCTATACATATATTACTCTTAATTGCCAAATCTTATATCTACAAACCCTAGCCACATCGTTTTTAACAAAACGCCATTCTCTAATCCATCACCTTTTCTCTTCTTTCTGGAACTGAAATTCAGTAGTGTCAGCGGCGGCGGCGAAGGTGGCGCCACATCTCAACAATGAATAGGAAGACCCCCTTCTTTCTTTCTCGAATAGGGAATCCGACGGCGGCGGAGGTGATGCCAAGGAGAGGACGAAGACGGCATCATATCTCGACAACGACAAGGCGCCGCTGCCAAAACAAAGGACAACAACGGCCATTTTTGGTATCCCCCTGTCCTTTCCGTTCGATGGGCAGATTTGCTGTACCTTTTTCCTTTTCTTTTTGTTCTTCAATTTATGGAAGCATTACTGCAATCTCGTCGGAAGACCACCTCCACCGCTGTTGTAATAGAATCAATCAACCTCGACGAGAATGACGAAACTTGGACTGCATTTTCATGTGAGAATTGCGACCGCCGACGCCCAAGCGTAACCTCGGATGCCGTTAACATAGGCGGATTTGTTTCGTCCGTTATGTTCGATATTGTTTGGGAGACTTATTATCGGTGAATCAATAGTAGACCATATGTTCGTTTGTTGAATTTTTGTTCGTGTTACTCAAAAAAATATAGTTGAATTTGTGTTCGTGTTACTCAAAAAATATAGTTGATTTCTCTATGGTTGTAGTTGGTTTAATTAATAGTCGTTTTTGTTGGAGTTTTGGTGTGTGTTTTTGCTTTTGTTTTAGTTGATTTCAATAATTTGTAGTTGATCCCAATATAGTTGTTTTCATATAACAATATAGTTGTTTTCGCACAACAATATAGTTGTTTTCATTATTTATTAGTTGGTTTGAGTAAATAGTTAGATTTAACAAGTAGTTGATTTCTGATAAACAAGAGTTGTTGGAGATGGTTTGATTAAATAACTAGTTAATTTTACAACGGAATAATATAATATATAATTAATTTAATGAATAGTCATATTGTTCTATAATTGTTTTAATACTACTTTGTTTTAATAACAGTTATTTTTAATAATAGTTGTTTTACTGAAATATAGTTGTTTTAACTGAAAATTAAAAAATATCGTAATAAAATATCTTAAAAATATATTTAAAAAAATAATAAATTATATTTTTAAAAAGAAAAAAAAAACCAAAACGAAAATTAAAATATAAGAAATAAAAAAAATACATAAAAGTAGTAGATAATGGGTAATGAATAGTGGAGGGTAAATTTGAGAATAAAAAAAAGATGGGTCGCCTACTAAAAAAGGAAAGGATTTTGAAACCATCCTTATTAAAATAATATTAGAGAGGATCCTCACTAATAGCCCATTTTTTTGTATTGCACACACATATATATTTATGTAATACAACAATTCATACATTTATCAAAATTGAGGTCCTTATGGTTTGAATTAAATATTTAAATTTTTTGAATTATTTGAATGTAAAATAATATGAAAAAATCTTGTAAATCAAAAAAAAAAAAAAAAAAAAAAAAAAAAAAAAAAGAGAGAAACTATTACTTAACTATTAATAGGTTACGCTTAGTAAAATTGGGTCATATTAAAAACCCTACGTGAATCCATATGGTCTAAACTCTAATCCCGCTTAAAACCATTATTTTGGTTCTTGGAAACCCGCGAGTTTAGGACCTTCCACCCTAATGCGGTCAACACAACAATACCAAAAAAAACATGTGAAAAAAAATGCAAACAAAAAAGGGTAAATGAGTGATACCCCATATTTATGAAAATATATATAAGAAGGTCCTAAAGATTTTTTTGCCCTAATAAAAAAAAACTCAATTGTAGTTTTGATTAGGCAGATCCCCTGGGCAACTTGAAGTGCCTATTTTTTTCTTTTAGTTTCAATTCAATACATGTCCTAACCCCATATCTCTCCCACTCACACGTCTAGCCGTTTATAGATCCATTTCTCCATCTCCCCATCGTTAACTCTCTCTGCCATATCTGGCGCCGACAAAAAAAATGAAGAAGAGGCACTACTGCAGATGCTGGGTGGTGGCGGGCGGCAGATGCTTGGGCGTGACGGCTTAAAACCGCGGCGACGGTTGGTGACGGCGTCGATGAATGGTCGAATCAACGCTAGCAATGCAGAATCTTCAGCCAAAGATTAAAGCTATCCAACAAAGATATGCAGGAAACTAGGTGAGCATCTTCACCGTGTTCTAAAAAATAATTAATTGAAATCCGTGCTTAGATGATTTTAGCCTTTCAGAGGGGTCACTGATTAGTGCAAATCAGACAAAGATCATGGACCTTGAGGCCAGACCTTCAAATTGAATCCATAAAATGTTAATTTGATCCATATGCCTTCTCCCCCTACAACTTGAAAGAAACTAATGAATATGGATGTAGTCTTTCTTTTTACGATGTTTCTTATGCCCTTTAACTATATAATTAATAGACTACTGTTTTTTTATAGCGACTACCATAAAGTTTGCAAAATAGTTATAGGTGTTGTACTTTCATCCTATCAAATATAGAACACAAAATTTCTCCACTGTTGCGGAGGTGGGTGTGGGGAGATTTGGTTGGGTTAGAGCTGATAGACTTCTGTTACTTTGTTGCTTAATTCTGAGATAAATGTTCAACAGAGGAGTTTTACGATTTGCCACCCGCCTCCTTGGTGACCTAACTGTAAATTAAATCTTGCATTATTTTTTTAAAAGTTTTGAATGATGTCTTTATTATTTTAACAGTCATTACACCACAAATGCACTGATCAACATATTTGAACTCTCATTTAATTAGTCAGCATCATAGGTCCTGGTATTTGAACAACTTCTATGCACCAAATGTTTGTGGAGAAGATGTGGTGTTCGTCAATTCAAAACAGTTCTTTTGCAACCGATAGATCGGATTTTGTTGTCGTGTTGAAATGTGGGTTTGAAATATAAATACTAACTACACTATATATGACTATACTCATATAGTCACATGTGGTCATATACATGTAGTCATAGTGCAGTCACATGTGGTCATATACATATAGTTATTTATAGTTACGTGTAGTAATATGTAGTAATATATAGTTATATATAAGCAACGTGTTTTTTTGATGTACAATGATGTTGATGATTGTATTTTTCAAATTATTTGTTGGGTACTAATTGATTTATAATATCAAGATTCAAATTTTGAATTTTGTTTTTGGTGTAGATGGAGTTTTTTTTATATATTATATTATAATCAGCGGTTACTTAATCGGTCGACCATAACTTTGGTGTAAAAAGATAGTATATGACTACATATAACTATACATGACTATAGAACTTGCAGTAATACTGTTAACCTCAAATTTTCGGTCTACAAAATGTATAAACGAGAAGGAAAAATAGGAAAAACAAATAATTTATAATCGAACGAAGCGGATTACAATCGCCGTGAATTCCTTGATTATTTTCTCCTATTCTACATTGATTCAAGGGCTTAAAGTTTGTTCCTGATCGAATAAATATGACACCTCGAATTCAAATTATATTATGAATTCGAGGCGAAGGCTCGAGACATGAACTTGAGAGCTCGATATATGTCTTTGTGAGTCTGTCTTTTACATGCAATGAAAGCCCTCTTTTTATAGCCACGAGCTAGGGTTTCTTGATTGTCGGATGGGCCGTCATTTGTAAAGCCCAAATATATTATGGACTTTGAGTGAGACCCAATTTAATAATCGTTTTATTAGATTATTAATGATGATTTATTCACATTTTATGGTATTGTTTAGCGATTTCAGTTTAGTAAATTTATCAAAAATTATGAATTTAAAATTAAAATTTAAAATATATATATATATATATATTATTATATATATATATTATATATATATTATATATATAATTATATTATATATTATATATATATATATTTATATATATATATTATTATTATTATATATATTTATATAATATGATATTTAAAAATTAAAAGATTAGGAAAAAAAATAAAAGATTAAAAAAATTATTATTTAAAAAAATACAATAATAAAAAAAACAGTAAATATATATAGGAATACAAAATAAAACAAAATGAATTTTATCAAATTAGAAAAAAATCAGCGAGAATGATAAATGCAGTATAAGAAATGCTAAAGTAGTGGTGGATGTTTATGTAGTTAGGACAATAGAGTCTTTTTACCTCTTTATGGGTTATCTCAAAAAAATTTTTTAAGATACCCATAAAGAGGTAAAAAGACTCTATTGTCTAACTACATTCAACATTCACCAACTACGTTTAGCATTTCTTATACTGCATTTATCATTCTCGCTGATTTTTTTCTAATTTGATAAAATTCATTTTGTTTTATTTTGTATTCCTATATATATTTTACTGTTTTTTTTTTATTGTTTTTTTTATATAATAATTTTTTTAATCTTTTAATTTTTTTTCCTAATCTTTTTAATTTTTTATATATTTATATATATAATATATTATATATATTATATATATATATAAATATATATATATATATATATATATATTATATATATATATTATATATATATATAATATATTATATATATATATATATATATATATTTTAAATTTTATTTTAATAATTCATATTTTTGATAAATTTACTAAACTGAAATCGCTAAACATGTAGCCATGAAAATGTTGAGATAAATCATCAATTAATAATCTAATTAAAACGATTATTAAATTGGGTCTCACTCAAAGTCCATAATATATTTGGGCTTTACAAATGACCGGCCCATCCGACAAGTCAAGAAACCCTAGCTCGTGGCTATAAAAAGAGGGCTTTCATTGCATGTAAAAGACAGACTCACAAAGACATATATCGAGCTCTCAAGTTCATGTCTCGAGCCTTCGCCTCGAATTCATAATATATTTGAATTCGAGGTGTTCATATTTATTCGATTCAGGAACAAACTTTTAAGCCCTTGAATCAATTGTAGAATAGGAGAAAATAATCAAGGAATTCACGGCGATTGTAATCCGCTTTCGTTCGATTAATAAATTTATTTGTTTCCTATTTTCCTGTCTCGTTTATACATTTTGTAGACGCGAAAATTTGAGGTTAACAGTATACTGCAAGTTCTATAGTCATGTATAGTTATATGTAGTCATATACTATCTTTTTACACCAAAGTTTATGGTCGACCGATTAAGTAGACCGCTGATTATATATATATATATAAAAAAACTCCATCTACACCAAAAACAAAATTCAAAATTTGAATCTTGATATTATAAATCAATTAGTACCCAACAAATAATTGAAAAATACAATCATACATCATTGTACATCAGAAAAAACACGTTGCTTATATATAACTATATATTACTACATATTACTACACGTAACTATAAATAACTATATGTATATGACCACATGTGACTGCACTATGACTACATGTATATGACCACATGTGACTATATGAGTATAGTCATATAGTGTAGTTAGTATTTATATTTCAAATCCACATTTCAACACGACAACAAAATCCGATCTATCGGTTGCAAAAGAACTGTTTTGAATTGACGAACACCACATCTTCTCCACAAACATTTGGTGCATAGAAGTTGTTCAAATACCAGGACCTATGATGCTGACTAATTAAATGAGAGTTCAAATATGTTGATCAGTGCATTTGTGGTGTAATGACTGTTAAAATAATAAAGACATCCATTCAAAACTTTAAAAAAATAATGCAAGATTTAATATACAGTTAGGTCACCAAGGAGGCGGGTGGCAAATCGTAAAACTCCTCTGTTGAACATTTATCTCAGAATTAAGCAACAAAGTAACAAGAAGTCTATCAGCTCTAACCCAACCAAATCTCCCCACACCCACCTCCGCAACAGTGGAGAAATTTTGTGTTCTATATTTGATAGGATGAAAGTACAACACCTATAACTATTTTGCAAACTTTATGGTAGTCGCTATAAAAAAACAGTAGTCTATTAATTATATAGTTTAAAGGGCATAAGAAACATCGTAAAAAGAAAAGACTACATCCATATTCATTAGTTTCTTTCAAGTTGTAGGGGGGGGAGAAGGCATATGGATCAAATTAACATTTTATGGATTCAATTTGAAGGTTGGCCTCAAGGTCCATGATCTTTGTCTGATTTGCACTAATCAGTGACCCCTCTGAAAGGCTAAAATCATCTAAGCACGGATTTCAATTAATTATTTCGTAGAACACGGGTGAAGATGCTCACCTAGTTTCCTGCATATCTTTGTTGGATAGCTTTAATCTTTGGCTGAAGATTCTGCATTGCTAGCGTTGATTCGACCATTCATCGACGCCGTCACCAACCGTCGCCGGCGGTTTAAGCCGTCACGCCCAAGCATCTGCCGCCCGCCACCACCAGCATCTGCAGTAGTGCCTCTTCTTCATTTTTTTTGTCGGCGCCAGATATGGCGAGAGAGAGTTAACGAGTGGGAGAGATGGAGAAATGGATCTATAAACGGCTAGACGTGTGAGTGGGAGAGATATGGGGTTAGGACATGTATTGAATTGAAACTAAAAGAAAAAAATAGGCACTTCAAGTTGCCCAGGGGATCTGCCTAATCAAAACTACAATTGAGTTTTTTTTTATTAGGGCAAAAAAATCTTTAGGACCTTCTTATAATATTTTCATAAATATGGGGTATCACTCATTTACCCTTTTTTGTTTGCATTTTTTTTCACATGTTTTTTTTTGGTATTGTTGTGTTGACCGGCATTAGGGTGGAAGGTCCTAAACTCGCGGGTTTCAAGAACCAAAATAATGGGTTTTAAGCGGGATTAGAGTTTAGACCATATGGATTCACGTAGGGTTTTTAATATGACCCAATTTTACTAAGCGTAACCTATTAATAGTTAAGTAATAGTTTCTTCTTTTTTTTTTTTTTTTTTTTTTTTTTTTTTTTTTTTGATTTACAAGATTTTTTCATATTATTTTACATTCAAATAATTCAAAAAATTTAAATATTTAATTCAAACCAGTAAGGAGCCTCAATTTTGATAAATGTATGAATTGTTGTATTACATAAATATATATGTGTGTGCAATACAAAAAAATGGGCTATTAGTGAGGATCCTCTCTAATATTATTTTAATAAGGATGGTTTCAAAATCCTTTCCTTTTTTAGTAGGCGACCCATCTTTTTTTTATTCTCAAATTTACCCTCCACTATTCATTACCCATTATCTACTACTTTTATGTATTTTTTTTTTATTTCTTATATTTTAATTTTCGTTTTGGTTTTTTTTTTCTTTTTTAAAAAATATAATTTATTATTTTTTTAATATATTTTTAAGATATTTTATTACGATATTTTTTAATTTTCAGTTTAAAACAACTATATTTCAGTAAAACAACTATTATTAAAAATAACTGTTATTAAAACAAAGTAGTATTAAAACAATTATAGAACAATATGACTATTCATTAAATTAATTATATATTATATTATTTCCGTTGTAAAATTAACTAGTTATTTAATCAAACCATCTCCAACAACTCTTGTTTATCAGAAATCAACTACTTGTTAAATCTAACTATTTACTCAAACCAACTAATAAATAATGAAAACAACTATATTGTTGTGCGAAAACAACTATATTGTTATATGAAAACAACTATATTGGGATCAACTACAAATTATTGAAATCAACTAAAACAAAAGCAAAAACACACACCAAAACTCCAACAAAAACGACTATTAATTAAACCAACTACAACCATAGAGAAATCAACTATATTTTTTTGAGTAACACGAACACAAATTCAACTATTTTTTTTGAGTAACACGAACAAAAATTCAACAAACGAACATATGGTCTACTATTGATTCACCGATAATAAGTCTCCCAAACAATATCGAACATAACGGACGAAACAAATCCGCCTATGTTAACGGCATCCGAGGTTACGCTTGGGCGTCGGCGGTCGCAATTCTCACATGAAAATGCAGTCCAAGGTTTCGTCATTCTCGTCGAGGTTGATTGATTCTATTACAACAGCGGTGGAGGTGGTCTTCCGACGAGATTGCAGTAATGCTTCCATAAATTGAAGAACAAAAAGAAAAGGAAAAAGGTACAGCAAATCTGCCCATCGAACGGAAAGGACAGGGGGATACCAAAAATGGCCGTTGTTGTCCTTGTTTTGGCAGCGGCGCCTTGTCGTTGTCGAGATATGATGCCGTCTTCGTCCTCTCCTTGGCCATCACCTCCGCCGCCGTCGGATTCCCTATTCGAGAAAGAAGAGAAGGGGGTCTTCCTATTCATTGTTGAGATGTGGCGCCACCTTCGCCGCCGCCGCTGACACTACTGAATTTCAGTTCCAGAAAGAAGAGAAAAGGTGATGGGATTAGAGAATGGCGTTTTGTTAAAAACGATGTGGCTAGGGTTTGTAGATATAAGATTTGGCAATTAAGAGTAATATATGTATAGCACTTTATAATTGTATTAATATTAAGGGGCTCTTTGATAAATCCCCCTCAATATTTCTTTTAATAGGGAGATTGATACGCGTTTTCCTCACGTATAAATTACCGCAAGTATACAGTATCGCATTTTGCAGAACAATTGTTCTGGATATCGATCCAGATGGACCTATAGATTCACATGCTGAGGAATATAATTATGTTATCGTAATATTATCTAGCCGATTGTAAATAATTGGAATGGTGATAAACCCTAGTTTAGTAACATGCAAGATCGTAAACATGCAAATATAGGATGTACGTAAATAGAATAGCGACAACTCAACACGGGAGGGTTTCGATTTAAAGGGGACTTCTAGGGAAAAATCCACCAAAGTATAATAAAAAAACAATCTACAAATCCGTTATCTAAAGTCACATTCCTATTCGTTAACCCAGACGCTAAATTACTCTAACCTCCGTATCCAGTGTAGTTAGAGTCTACCCACAGGTCCGACGTCTCCGTTCAGAACCTGCTATTAATAGAGAATTTAGGTCAAGTCCTTAAGGGCTACCCGAAGTGCATCACGTCTCTGTTTCCACACCCCGAGCTATGTTTTCATAACTTCAAACAAGAAATCCTCTCTCGAGTTCATTGCTATTTAATATCAATCCGGGAGTTGATCAAACAATCAGAAGCATTTGAAAACATAAACGAAATAAAAACACGACAAATAGATAACAGAAATGACGATTGGAATCAATATATGCAAGATTTCATTACCCTAGAAGAAGATGTTATTAGTTCATAACAAACATAGAGTTAAGAGAATGTACACAAGAAATGAAGAACAAAACGTAAAGACATTGCGTAAGAAAAACCAAAGTCGAAACCCCCGTTGACGATTCCCGTGAAGAACTATTGAAAACCATAAAAAGTTTAAGAAGAATGAAGAATGAAAGGGCCTTCCTATTTATAGTTTAATGCAAAGCTTCCTCAATAAGATTTGCAAATAAATATCTTTACTGAAAAGTCATGCCCAGATCACTATCAGGGATGGCTGGATCGTGATCTGGTAGCCTTGGGAACCGCTCACCGCCATGCCAGATCGCGATCCGGGTATGTGTATCGCGATCTGGGTCTTCAACAAATCCGCATTGTGAGAACCCCCAGATCGCGATACGGAGTGCTGGATCGTGATCTGGATCTTGATAAAAAATCTTTTGTATAAACCCCCAGATCGCGATCCAGAATGTAGATACAGATCTGGGTCTTGATCGTGTTTCTTTATGTGACATCCCCCTGATCGCCATTTGGGTCTTCTTGGCCCCAAAATTGGCTTGAAAATTCTGTTTCTCTTTCAAATGGCTTCGACTCGGCAAATATATCTAACGAAACCTATGGAAAATAAATAAAACAAGAAACGCAATAATATTTACAAATAAAGCCGAAACTCGGACGAACGAAGACCAAAACTCGAAGATTCGATAAGCAAAAATCGTGCAAAACGAACACTTATCACACCCTCAAACTTAGATCTTTACTCGTCGCGAGTAAATCAAAACGAAACTATAACAAAAAGGAATAAAAAAACAACAAACTAAACTAGGCCACTAATGTAGGGAAACACGATTGCATTTAGCTTATGCAACAAGCCTTTGAACCCCTGGGTACCTCCAAATGACGAGTTGTGTCTCATGAGGGTTTTCAGACAACACACCCACAAAGTTGCCGGATTGGTCAAAGCATTGCAATAATTTCAAAGGTAAAACGAGCTAGATAACCTAAAATCTCAGAATGGCATATGGCTTAAGATATTCGACTTTCCCACCGACGCAATTAGTTGTTTCTACACCAAAATAATAGATAGACTCAAGAATCCGTAATCAAACAATAAACACAATCATCGAGGGTTTTGAGTAGAAATGGGGATGAAAAGTAAGTTTTGATTCTGAAATTCAAAATTTTGAATGGGGGCAGATAGGTGGTCAACTTATTCAATAGAAAAAATGACAACAACAACAACAACAATTGTTTTGGTGATTTTCATCACAACTTTTTTTCTTTCCATTTTTCTTAAACGGGAATAATCGTGACTCGTACAAGGCTTGATACCACTGTGTTATATCTCTGACCCATGTATCGAACTTTACTCCAGGAAACCTCCAAGCTTGAAAGCTCGAGAGACTAGGCGACAAAGTGCACCCAACGGGTTAAGCTCGAGTCAGAAAGGCTGAGAAATCAAAGCGCGAATCACAACAATACGTTATTATTATTAATTTACTTTTTTTTTTCAGAACGTAATAGCATAAAATAAAAATAAAGACCATTGATTGAACTTTTAGCCAACAACTCAAATTGTGAATACATAATTCAATTCTAACTCGCCCCCAAACCTCAGACTGTTATACCCCTCAGAAAAGTGCACTCATGCTTAATAGGAAAGGATTCGAAAGGCTCTACACACAAAGATTCGAAATGCATGTGACAAACATAACACAATTACGGAAATCGAAATACATAAATGAAACTAAATTATATGATATGCATGCAAAAAGACCAAATTAAAATAAGATAAATAAAATAAAAATAAAATCAAAGTCTAGTAAAGATAAATCATAAACGAAACCAATCCAAAACAAACGAAATAAAAAAAAGAAAACAAATAAAACAAGTTCAACAAACACCACCCTCAAACTTGAAATCTAGCATAGTCTCTATGGTCAAAGAAGAATAAAAAATAAAAGGGATAGAAAACACAACATCCCCTAGATGTCATGGTCTTCCTCGATAGCTCGTCCTTAGTCCTCTCGAAGGCCACGCTCGTGCTCTTCCCAGACTGGCCTCACTAGTGTGGTGGCTACCGCTCGTGCTGCTTCTTCGGCAGCTGCGTTAGAGGAAGATGCTCCGTCAACTTGAGGCCGTGGTGGGAAGGGTCGTGGCTCGACTATGTCGTCCGTCCTACACTGTAATGTTGCTGCCATCACCTTGATCATCTTCCTGAACCAGCCCACGTTCTCCTCCATAGCATCCATCCACTCGTCTATATACTCTGGAAGTGGCGGAGCTGTTGCTGTCTGCTGTCGTTTCCCGCCTCGTGGTGCGGGTCGGGCTGGTCGGGCATCATCGGATGGTGGGGCATGTGGTTCAGGGCCATCGCCCTCGCCCTGTGGACCAGAAGCTGGCTGGATCTTGTCGAACGGGAAGATCGGCTTTGGAGCCTTTGTCACTTTGTCATCGGCAAACATCGCGACATTAGCCGCTTTGCACAAGGCCGATGAGGGACGGGAACATCGGGCCCAAGGAGGTGTCGCCCATGCACTGTCAAATCTCCGAGTGAATAATGGCACCCACGTTCAGAGGGGTTCCCTTCATGATTGCGTACATCAACGTGAGGCGAGTGGCATAGGTCCGGGCCGTTAAAACTGTCGGCATGAGTTGGGAGCAAACGAAGTACATCCAGATCTTGGCCTCCCTCGACAGCTCTGCTTGATAGAACCACTTATCTCCTGGTGCCGAATAAGATCCTCTGGAGCACAAGGCCAGAATGAGATGTTGGTACGTTGTTTCCATCTTTAATGCTTGGAACGGCTCATTTGGAATGTTTAGATAATTAGGGGATATCTTGTAGACTCGATTGATGGCGTTTGTACCATAGCAAACTGCCACGCCCCAGATAAAAACCACCGAGCCCTTGTATTAACCGGCATTGGCGTAGAAAAGCCGGACCAAATTCTCGTTGTAGGTGCCCGTTTTGTCAAACGAGGATTCTCCAATGCCTATCCAGGATGTTGTTGACAACCGAAGGAAATCCAATCGTGCGCGCATCCAACTCACGTTCTGGGACGATCGATCGAGGGAAGCGGTCGATATACTCACTCTTGGCTTCGACATTCACATAAATATCTTCACCGTGCTCGTCGAAGGTGACTTCATTCATGAGCATGCACGGGTGCCCGTGTTGAGTGGCACGTCACCGGTTCTGGGGATGGCTTGCTCGGCCGGTCCACCCGAATGTGAAGGCGAGTTTTAAGTACATTTTCCCCCTTTTTGTTTAACCCTTGCCCTTCTTCTTTGTCGGAGCTTTTCCCTTTCCCTTCGGTTGGGATTTATTGGAGTTCTCACCCGTTCTTTGGAGTTTGTTTGGCAGTGAAGTCATGTGTGAATGAAGGGTGCAAATAGGCTTGAGATTTGGTTCCGACAATTCGTCGAACACTTGGCGCGCGCAAGTTCTTGAGATTCTTTGAATGTTCGTTTCTTTCGAAATCTTACACTCATACATCAATCAACACAACAACAACAACAATCAATAACCATCAACGTGTTGGGTTTCGGGCACGTGTACGCAGCGGAAAACAAAAATTTTATGCGATTTAAACAACTTTAAAGCACATAAACACATGCCTGATAATTTAAATCAATTAATTGCGTACCTTTGCGCTTCCAGCGAAATTAAAAACAACATACATGCTAAAATGTTTAACTGAATTTAAACCAATTAACATGCTCGCGTTTTAAACCAACTAACATGCTCTTGAAGCGTGAGGTAGGAGCGCTAAGCAAGTCGAGATTGCAACGGAAATCAATCCGTGCAATCCGGGGCAGCAGCGGCGAAACGGCCACGGCGGCGCGTGTATCTCACGCGCGGTCTTCGGGCGGCGCGTGGGGTTGCGTGCGGCTTCGGCTCGTATGCTGCTCCTCGATTCTTCGATCTTCGATCTTCCTCCTCTCGGATTTCACCTCGTATACTTCGATCTACTAAACACGTGGCACTAGACACGTAATAGTTAGAAAAACGGAAGAAAAAAGAAGGAAAAAAACTACCAAAGCAATCGGCCGATGAACGGCCGATTCCGGCGAAACGGCGGCGTTGACGGCGGTGGTGGCCGCGGGAGAGAGAGGCCGAGAGAGAGAGGGGGACGGCTAGGGTTAGGGTTAGGTCTTGTGTGTTTGTGCAAGGCCTATAAATCAAGTATTTATAGTCCCTTGCATAAAACCCTAACGGGCTTAAGTTGGACCGGGCCCAACAACTTAAGCTCGTTAGTTCCTTTACTTGCTCGTCTCTCTCAATTCAATGATCGGAAAATTGCAACAATTATATTTTCGGAATCATTATAATATCCTCGTCATTACGAGTGTCATCTCTCATTTTCCAACTTTCCAAAAGTGGAAACCCTAGTTCAGTGCACTTTCTAAATTTGGAAACTTCCCGATTTAGAAAGTTCACTAACACGTTCGCCTATTCTTTTCCTTTTCTTATTCTCATTCATAATTCCAAATTATGAATGTTGGATCCAATCATATTGACTTCCAATCATGCAAAGATAAACTACTTTATCTCTGACCGTTTATTCAAAGATCTCATGTGCACGAGCAGTGTGACCCTCGATGGTTCAGGTGTAAGCTAGCTGTGGGCCCACAACCCTTTGTGGTCAAAACTTATCCCTTAGAGTTACGATTAAGATGAAGCTCGTTTCACCTTAATCACCCAACGAATCAAGATTGGCGTCTAGCAACTACGCGTCATGATTCCCTAGATACAAATGAAGTGCCTGCAAGAACCTTCAGATATAGTTAACGTACAGTACGGTCCCTTCGATGCATATGTCCCGATCGAACTAGAGGCATTGGTTCATCGAGACCTCTTTATATGTTCGATGACGGTGCGATCGTTCCAAGTGTTGTAATCGTCACGTGCATGACTTAGAGAATCGAATTCTCTAATCATCACTTAGTCAGCTCTGGCCAGAGACTTAGAATGATTACAAACTTTCAGAACACACAGGACATCCAAGACTATTCTAGCGATCGAATCCTCGACTACAATGCACAGACCTCCCACTAGATTTCGGACTGCACGAACACTGGCCCTTGGGATGGTCCTCGGTGGAACTCAGGGACAGGTCACGATATAGCTGGTCCTCTAGTGAAGTCACGGTGATGTCTAGGTCATAAGGACTAATGGTGTACAACTATACCATAGATATCTCTACTCGATTATTGGGAACCACTTAGAGATTTCTAGGGTGAGGGAGTTCAGTGAACTCGTCAACTTACGAGCACCCACTTATGCATGCCGATATCACAATACCGTTTACTGATGAGATGCAGTACACATACACTAAGTGCTAGTATTAATGGGAAAGGCCGATATCCTCGTTAGTGGCGTAACCCTTCGACTAGGAACACGTTTAACAGTTATAATACTTGAGTAAATATCTCACGATCCTAACGATCAATTACTAGTACTTGTAATAACTGTAAGGACTATATCTATGCTTGTGACAAAGGGACAAAGATATAGAATGCCAAGGTGTTTTATCATTAATACGAATAAAGGTTCGTTTATTACAATAATAAATACGAAAGACCACAGCCACATGTTGGCTTGTTGGTCACCTACTCTAACACAACGGACAAAAATAAGCATAAAAGACTCAACCCAAGAAAATTTCCACAAGAATTCCGAAATTAAGCATAATAGGGCAATTCATATATCTCAACATTGGTTCAACCAATTAATCAAGCTTTTAAATCCAAAATCAAGTACACAAATACGTACAAGCATAAACCATGAAAAATCAAGGGAACAAACAAGAAAATTGGAAGAAATTCGAAATTTCAAGCAAAACTCAAAAATTTGGGTCAAGAACATACATTTGTTGAAGATTCGTCCACAATTCTCAATAACAACAAGAAATAATCGTTAATTGTTGATGAAAATCTAAAAATATGCAAGTTTTATGAGAAAATTTGATAGAGAATTGAAGTTCTAGGGTTTGGGGGAAAAGGATTTCGAATTTTGTAAAAGAAAGAAGTGAGAAAAAAAGAAAAAAAGGTTGTGAATTTGTAACTGTTCTCGTCCCCATATCGTGATACGCAATGGGTGGATCGCGATCTGGGTCTGCCGTTTTTTACTTACTGTGAAACCCGCCAGACGCGATACGGATATCTGGATGGCGATCTGGGTCTGCAACTTCTAGCTTCTGTAAGACCCCCAAGATTGTGATACGGATATCTGGATTGCGATCTAGGTATGCCCCCTTTTTGCTCTCTGTAAGACCCCCCAGACCGCGATACAGAAATCTGGATCGCGATCTGAGTCCTCGGTTTTTTTTCTTCTGTATAACACCCCATGTCGCGATACGCCATGCTGGATCGCGATCTGGTTCCTCTCCAAATTTTCCACTCTAAGAGCCCCCAAATCGCGATACGAAAGGCTGGATCGCGATCTGGGTCCTGTAATCTGCCAAAATATTTGAAATTTAAATGGGTGAGATTGAGATATTGAACCCTAAAATATAAAAATGCAAAAGAGGCTAAAAAGCAAAGACGAAAGCATGAACAAAAGGAAAATGACAAAAAATGAGCAACAATGGGGTGCCTCCCATTTAGCGCTATTTTACAGTCGACGGCTCAACTTCGTTTGGATTTACTGGGAGAAAATCAGTGCGACACACTCCACTTCCTCGGGAGAACCATTTGGGTTGTAATGCTTCACCGGTTGCCCATTCACTTTGAACGATGGACCGTCTCGTCCTCGGATCTCGATAACTCCTTGTCGGGTTGCGCTCAGGACTACAAATAGTCCTGACCAACGGGACTTGAGCTTACATGGGAATAGTCGTAGTTGAGAATTGAATAGCAGGACTTGGTCACCTGCCCGGAACTCTGGCTTTGTAATACTTTTTTCATGCCACTTTTTCGTCTTTTCTTTGTAAACCTTGGCATTATCGTAACCATCGTTTCTGAACTCCTCCATCTCGTTGATTTAAAGCAATCGATGATCGCTAGTAGCTGTTTGATCGAAATTGAGCTTTTTGACGGCCCAATAATCTCGGTGCTCCAATTCCACTGGCAGGTGGCACGCTTTCCCAAACACAAGTTTGTACGTAGACATTCCAATCGGTGTCTTGAATGCGGTACGATAGGCCCAAAGTGCATCATCGAGCTTCAACGCCCAATCTTTTCGGTTCGTGCTCACGGTCTTTTCTAGAATCTGTTTGATTTCTCTGTTTGACAACTCAACAAGGCCATTCGTTTGCAGATAATAAGCCAACGCAATTTTGTGTCGGATCCCCAACTTATTCGTGAAATTACTGAGCAGTTTGTTGCAAAAGTGGGATCCTTCATCGCTAATGAACACCCTTGGTGTCCCGAACCTCGAGAATATGTTATTGTGGAAGAATTTGAGGACCGTACGAGCATCGTTGGCAGTGGTGACAATTGCTTCGACCCATTTGGACACGTAGTCCACGACAAGCAAAATGTATAACTTCCCGTTCGAATGAGGAATTGTCCCATGAAATCTATTCCCCAAACATCGAAAAGCTCCATCTCTTGCATGTTGTTCAGTGGCATTTGGCTTTTGTTGGATAGATTCCGTGTCCGTTGGCATCGATCACACCGTATCACGAACTCGTAACTATCTCGGAATAGGGTTGGCCAAAAGAAGCCTGGCTGCAGAACCATGGCGGCTGTGCGAGATTCCCCGTGATGTCCACCACAAGGTGAAGAGTGGCAATGTGTGACTATCTCGCATATTTCGGTTTCCGTAACACATCTTCGGATGACTTGATCGGGGCTGGTTTTGAAAATCAATGGCTCGTCCCATAGAAAGAAACGATTGTCGTGAAGGGATTTTTTCTTTTGGTGATAAAAAAGACCGTGAGGAATGATTCCACTGGCCAAGAAGTTGGCCACATCAGCATACCACGGAGTGTGAGTACTAATGGCGAGCAATTGCTCGTCTGGGAATGATTCCTGAATATTTCCTTCGGCTGGAACTTCGTCAAGTATAAGTTTGGAAAGATGATCTGCTACCACATTTTCGCTCCCCTTTTCATCTCTGGTCTCCAAGTCGAACTCTTGGAGTAGTAGTATCCATCTGATGAGTCGGGGTTGGGCGAACAAATATCGAATAACTGCGTGGTCGGAGTAAATGATCACCTGAGAGCCCAAAATATACGGTCTGAACTTGTCAACGGCATAAACAACTACAAGCATTTCTTTTTCAGTCGTTAAATAGTTCTTTTGTGCCTGGTCAAGTGTACGACTGGAGTAGTAGATGGCTTTGAAGATTTTTTCCCTCCTTTGTCCCAATACTGCACCTACAGCACAGTCGCTCGCTTCACACATGATCTCGAATGGTTCATCCCAATTGGGAGTAATCATAATCGGTGACTGGGTTAGCTTCTCCTTGAGAAACGTGCAAGCCGGCAAATAAGCAGAATCGAAATCAAAGACGGCTTCCTTCTCAAGCAAATGACATAATAGTTTTACAATTTTCGAGAAATCTTTAATTAATCTACGGTAAAACCCAATCCACCTCAAGACCCTTTTTGTAGACCTTGTGACCTAGAACAATACCTTCACGAACCATAAAATGACATTTTTTCCCAATTTTAAACAAGGTTTGATTTTGTACATCTTTTCAAAACAAGTTCTAGATTGTGCACACAAAGATCGAAAGACGATCCAAACAAAGAAAAATCATCCATAAACACCTCAAGAAATTCTTCTACCATATCATGAAAAATAGAGATCATACATTGTTGAAAGGTAGTAGGTGTGTTACACAAACCGAAACGCATCCTACGAAATGCAAAAGTACCGTAGAGGCAAGTAAAAGTAGTTTTCTCTTGGTCTTCCGGGGCGATTGAGATTTGATTGTACCCCGAATAACCATCTAGAAAACAGTAATACTCGAAACCTCCTAGCATGTCTAGCATTTGATCGATAAAGGGAAAGGGGGAAATGGTCTTTTCTAGTTGCTGCATTCAATAATCTGTAATCAAAGCATACACGCCACCCAGTGACTGTCCTAGACGGAATAAGTTCATTTTTATCATTCACAATAACCGTCATCCCACCCCTCTTTGGCACAACCTACACCGGACTGACCCACGGACTATCAGAAATTGCTTAAATCATACCAGCGCCTAACAACTTTAAGACTTTTTTTTTACTACCTCTTTCATTGACGGGCTTAACCGCCTCTGAAGGTTGGACTGATCTTGGTTTATAAACGTCTTCCATTAGAATTTTATGTTGGAAAAATAGACGGGCTAATTCCCTTATCCTCAATAGACCAACCTATAGCCGACATATATTCCCTCAGGACTTCCAATAGTGTGTTTGTTTCGGCCTCCCTCAAACTAGAAGAAATGGTCACTGGATAAGTCTTGTCTGCTCCAAGAAAAGCATAACAAAGATAATCCGGTAGTTGTTTCAATTCCAGTACGGGGGCCGTTTTCACACTAAGTGGTATCTCGGGGATGATTCCTACCTCGTCTATGCCCAAAATGTCGGCACATTCAAGAAACAACACACAATCAAGCACATCATTTTCAATTGGAGTTTCAGGGGAGGCAGAATGCAAATCAATAGAGTTAACAATGCAGTGCTCAACAGAATCACATAATTCATACAAATCAAAAAATAAGGAAACAAGTTCCTCGATCACGTTTATTCTACTACAATGCTCAACATGCTCAGAGTGTTTAAATGCATTTATCAAATTAAAAACAACCTCTTCCCCATTCACCATAAGTTTCAAAGATCCTAATTCCATATCAATCATCGCCTTACGAGTTGCTAAGAATGGACGACCTAAAATGAATGGTGCTTCATCATCTTCAGGCATTTCAAGCACCACAAAATCAACAGGCAAAATGAATTTAACTACTTTAACTAGCACATCTTCTACAATCCCATCGGGATATTTCAACGAACGATCAGCTAATTGTAAAGTCATGCGAGTGCGGTTCAAATTTCCAATGCCCAGTTTTAGAAACACAGACATAGGCATCAAATTAATACTTGCCCTCAAATCACATAAAGCTTTATCGAAAGTAGAATTTTCAATGACACAAGGAATAGTGTAACTCCCTAGATCTTTCTTTTCTGTGGTAGATTCGACTGAAGAATGGCACTGCAAGTTGCCGTCAGTGTCACTGGTGTGTCTTCTTCGATTCGTATTTTCTTGGATAGTACTTCCTTCATGAACTTGGTGTAGTTTGGCATTACCTCCAAGGCTTCTGCAAAAGGGATGTTGATTCGAATTTGTGTTTGATCTTTTCGATGAACTTCTTTAATTGATCCTTGAACTTCTTCTTTTTCAATATTTCTGAATAAGGGGTAGGAGTTATCAGAAGAGCAGGATTATCAGGGAAAGAAATGTTATTGGGCTTACTAGCCTCATTTGTACTACTCCCTGAAATGGTGATTTCCGGCTCGACCGGGATCGGTTGTACAAGTGGCCTTGGTGACTCGTCTGTCGGATAAGGAGGATCGGTCATTTGCAAACCCACTTCGGGTGGTTATGGCTCGACAACTTTCTTTTGGAATGACTTCGGTATTGCTTGGAAATCCAACCTTTGCCATCGTGGACATGGATTGGGCGATTTGCCCTATTTGTTTTTCCATGTTCTACATTGTTGACTTTGTTAGAGTAGGTGACCAACAAGCCAACTTGTGGCTGTGGTCTTTCCATTTATTATTGTAATAAACAAACCTTTTTCGTATTACTGATAAAACACCTTGGCATTATATATATTTGTCCCTTTGTCACAAGCATAGATATAGTCCTTACAGTTATTACAAGTACTAGTAATTGATCGTTAGGATCGTGAGATATTTACTTTAGTATTATAACTGTTAAATGTGTTCCTAGTCGAAGGGTTACGCCACCAATGAGGATATCGGCCTTTCCCATTAAGAGACTAGCACTTAGTGTATGTGTAATGCATCTCATCAGTAAGCGGTATTGTGATATCGGCATGCATAAGTGGGTGCTTGTAAGTGGACGAGTTCACTGAACTCCCTAACCCTAGAAATCTCTAAGTGGTTCTCAATAATCGAGTAGAGATATCTATGGTATAGTTGTACACCATTAGTCCTTATGACCTAGACATCATCGTGACTTCACTAGAGGACCAGCTGTATCGTGACTTGTCCATGAGTTCCACCGAGAACCGCCCCAAGAGCCAGTGTTCGTGCTGTCCGAAAACTAGTGGGAGGTCTGTGCATTATAGTCGGAGATTAGATTGCTAGAATAGTCTTGAATTTCCTGTGTGTTCTCATAGTTTGTAATCTCTAAAGTCTCTGGCCAGAGCTGACTAAGTGATGATTAAGGAATTCGATTATCTAAGTCATGCAAATAACGATTACAACACTTAGAACGATCGCACGATTATTGAACTACTAAGGAGGTCTCGATGAACTAATGCCTCTAGTTCAATCGGGACATATGAATCGAAGGGATCGTACTGTACGCTAACTATATCAAAAGGTTCTTGCAGGCACTTCATTTGTATCTTGGGAATCATGACGCGTAGTTGCTAGACGTCAATCTTGATTCGTTGGGTGATTAAGGTGAAACGAGCTTCATCTTTATCGTAACTCTAAGGAACGAGTTTTGACCATAAAGGGTTATGGGCCCACGGCTAGCTTACACCTGAACCATCGAGGGTCACACTGCTCGTGCACATGAGATCTTTGAATAAATGGTCCCTGAACTCCCTCACCCTAGAAATCTCTAAGTGGTTCTCAATAATCGAGTAAAGATATCTATCGTATAGTTGTACATCATTAGTCCTTATGACCTAGACATCACCGTGACTTCACTAGAGGACCAGCTGTATCGTGACCTGTCCCTGAGTTCCACCGAGGACCGCCCCAAGGGCCAGTGTTCGTGCAATCCAAAATCTAGTGGCAGGTCCGTGCATTGTAGTCGGGGATTCAATCGCTAGAATAGTCTTGAATGTCATGTGTGTTCTCATAGTTTGTAATCTCTAAAGTCTCTGGCCAGAGGTGACTAAGTGATGATTAGAGGATTCGATTCTCTAAGTCATGCACGTAACGATAACAACACGTAGAATGATCGCACGGTTATTGAACTACTAAGGAGGTCTCGATGAACCAATGCCTCTAGTTCAATCGGGACATCAAATCGAAGGGATCGTACTGTATGCTAACTATATCAAAATGTTCTTGCAGGCACTTCATTTGTATCTGGGGAATCATGACGCATAGTTGCTAGACGCCAATCTTGATTTGTTGAGTGATTAAGGTGAAACGAGCTTCATCTTAATCGTAACTCTAAGGGACAAGTTTTGACCACAAAGGGTTGTGGGCCCACGGCTAGCTTACACCTGAACCATCGAGGGTCACACTGCTCGTGCACATGAGATCTTTGAATAAATGGTCAGAGACAAAAAAAAAAATTATATTTGCATGATTGGAAGTCAATATGATTGGGTCCAACATTCGTAATTTGGAATTATGAATGAGAATAAGAAAAGGAAAAGAATAGGCGCACATCTTAGTGGACTTTCTAAATCCGGAAGTTTCCAAATTTAGAAAGTGCACTAAATTAGGGTTTCCACTTTTAGAAAGTTGGAAATTGAGAATTGGCACTCGTAATCACGAGGACATTATAAAGATTCCGAAAATTTAATTGTTACAATTTTCCGATCATTGAAATTGAGAGAGAGCGAGCGAGTAAAAGAACTAACGAACTTAAGCTGTTGGGCTCGGTCCAACTTAAGCCCGTTAGGGCTTTTATGCAAGACTCTATAAATACTTGATTTATAGGTCTTGCACACACACTTGAACACACAACCCTAATCACGAAACCCTAGCCGCCCCTTCTCTCTCTCTCGGCCGATCCCCCCACGGCCACCGCCGCCGCTGCCGTCGCCAATTTGCCGGAATCGGCCACCCCTTGGCCAATCCTATTGGTAGTTCTTTTTCTATGTTTATTCTTTCCGTTTATTCTAACTACTGCGTGCCTAGTGCCACGTTTTAGTAGATCGAAGTATACGAGGTGAAATCCGAGAGGAGAAAGGTCGAAGAATCAAGGAGCAACCGTACGCCGTCGCCGCCGCCGTTCGCGCTGTTGCCGCCGCCGCTGCCCCGGATTGCACGGATTGGTTTTCGTGGCAATCTTGCTTCGTTTCGTGCGCCTACCTCACGCTTCAAGAGGTAAAGTTTCGAATCCGTAGTTAGTGGATTCGATTTAATTTATATTAAATTTGTATGTTCGTATCGTAAGTATATTGTATGAATTTATGTATATTAAGTGATTACATGAAATTCGTTCTTTACTCCGAGCATGATTAATTGGTTTAATGCGAGCATGCTAATTGATTCAATATCGATTAAATAAATTGCATGTATGTTGTTTTTAATTTCGCTGGAAGCGCAAAGGTACGCAATTAATTGTTTATGATTATCGGGCATGTGATTATGTGTTTTAAATTCGTTTAATTTGCATAATTTTTTTGTTTTCCGCTGCGTACACGTGTCCGATTGCCAACAGACTTCAGGCCCTCCATCTTCTGTTCTTGTCAGTGAAGACGCTTGTCATATGTCGGCCCTCGTTGCTCTCTTTGATGGTTACAATAGGAAGGTGGTTGGAGAGCATTCTTTGGATAGGCGTAGGAGAAGTTCTCGTGATTCCGAATCCCCGGGTAGTAGTGAGTAGGGGTTTGATTCTGATTGTTGTTTCCCCGAATATTGTTGAATCGGTAGTTCATAAAGTGTGCCTGCTCCCAATCGTCGTCTGTGGCCTTTGAAGTACTTGCAGCTGCTACTTGTTCGGCCTGTGGCCCTCGAACTGATAATTGGGCGACCTGATTTGAAAGGGTCGCTAACTGTGCTGATAACGAGGCTAATGGATTGAGTTGGTGTACTCCGGCCACCTTTTGTGTACCACCTCATTCGGACGGCCAGTGGTAAGCATTCTCACACATTCGCTCGACAATGTCTCGAGCGTTTATGGGAGTCTTGTTTTGCAACGATCCACCTAACGCAACATCGACTAGAGATCAGGCAGGATGATCGAGCCCATTGTAGAACAACTCCATTTGATCCCAGGAGTTGAATCCGTGTTGAGGACATTGTCGTAATAAGTGTTAGGATAGTAGACTAAAATTCTCGCTTTTAGCTACATAATTTTATTGTTGAATTAATAAAATAGTTTATTATCATTTTATGAGAATATGCACTAGGGTATCCAATGCATTTAACTGATTGTTTGTCAATTAATTAAAAGCATAAGTCTAATATTCTAATAGTATTCGAGATGGTGTGCTACGGCGCACATAAAGATCATTTCAAAAGTTCGTTTAGAATATAAAGATAAATGTTGACAATCTAGATGGAAATGGACTCACCATTGGTAAAAGATTGTAGCACAATATTTAGGTGATTGGTCTTGATCACAGTAAACAGAGAATAACTTTTGTAGTTATTGTTTTGACTTATTGTGCTAGCACGCCCGGCATGTGTTGAACCGGACAAGGTGAAATAATTGTTTCATCACTGTTCACAATGAGATTGTATTATTTCTAGTTGACGGTAAATTACTTACTCTCTTAATCCCTAGAAATTAACGTACATATTTAATTGATGATTTCTACTTTGATGTCACAATGGGAGAGATTCCTATATTGAGTCAAATGGCCCCCGGTGCGTTGGGTAGAGACATTAAGAATTAATAAGTGGAAATTAATTATCGAAAGGAATCCACATCTCTGAAATATGGGATTGATAATAACCCTTGAGTAGCTTATAAGATTTATTTATGCCAAGTCCTGGCCAGGTGGATTTTGTATCCGACATACTCAAATAAATTAACCGGGTAAGACTCATGAAAAGAAACCATTTAATTTATTTAGCAGTGAATAAATTATTTGGTGGTTATAAGATATCTTAACGTGGGGAGAATCTAAGTAATGATCGACCGGAGTTCGAATGTTATATTTTAGAATATAAACGGGAGTTCAATAATTATTTGGTAGTAGAAAATAAATAATTATTTAATGATTAATTAAAT
Source organism: Erythranthe guttata (assembly GCF_056151865.1). Classification (NCBI taxonomy): domain Eukaryota; kingdom Viridiplantae; phylum Streptophyta; class Magnoliopsida; order Lamiales; family Phrymaceae; genus Erythranthe; species Erythranthe guttata. Next base: position 9,046,012 of record NC_142538.1, read on the forward strand.
GAATTCTTGTAAGAGTTTGGATTTAATTAATTATTAGTTGCCCGATTTATATTTTCTTCCTTAGTCCCTATTGTAGCCCAACGGATTTTCTAATTAATCGAGAAAATAAAGTTCAACCAATTTATATATTGGAATTAATATAGCCGAAAATTAAGTCCCCATTGGACTTCAATTTTCGACTATATAGAGTTATAGAAGCATTGAGATTTGTTTCCATGTAATCATCTCTATGTGTGACTCTAATTCCTTGTGGTATATATAATATTAGAGATAAGGTTGATGAGAAAAAAGAATAATGCAACACGCCTATTTACGTTTCGGAGAAGAAATTTTTTCTCTTCTTCTTTTCTCTCTAAGTTTCTCGATTATAGATTTAGATTTGTTCTAGTACAAGTCCACCCTTGTAGAAGAATTATTAATCCGGGATATATACAATAGAGGATTATAGGTTTTTAGAGCAAACTATTATTTCCGAAATTTCTGAGCAGTTCTGCGAAGAAATTCACCATAAATCAATATTTCATCCAATAGCCTTGAAATTTATACAGTAGATTTCTAACCCATAGTTATATAATACTTCCGAAGGGTTTCCCCATCAGATTAACCATCCCGGAGATATAGGAGAAGGAAGAGCGCTGTAAATTTCTGGACAGCGGTTTTTCGAGGATTGAAGGTTTGGTGTGGATCCTCATTCGTGTGCCGAAGATAGAAACGAATCTGCTCACGAAAATTGTAAGTTGGTAGATTAGACTTATTCCTCTTTAAATGAATCTAATCAAAGCATGTTAATAAAATTAAAATCGACTGATCTAGAACCTCTTGCGAATTTTCATTGACTCCTGGGCTTCACATCCCAACAGTAAGTCCTTGAACCTCTCCCATGACTCGTGCATCGGCTCTTGGCTCATCTGTCTGAAGTTGCCTATATCTCTTCGTAGATGTGCTGTCTTCGAGGGTGGAAAGAATCGTGCCAGAATGGCTTGTGATAATTCTTCCCAACAGGTAAGTGATCCGGGATTAAGACTCAGAAGCCAAACTCTTCGCTTTGTGTCTAACAAAAAATGAGAATAGCTTCAACCGCATGGCATCATCAGAAACACCGTTAACTTTGATTGTGTCACAAATCTCCAAGAAATTGGCAAGATGGAGATTCGGATCTGTAGTCGCTGCTCCAGAGAATTGGTTCGCCATGACCATGTTGATGAGCCTCATTTTTAGCTCAAAGTTGTTTGCGGCTATCGTCGGTTTCCTGATTCCGGAATAGTTCTCATCCACAGTTGGCATTCGGTATTCTCGCATTGTTCGCTCGGGTGGTAGGTTTGGTCTTGGTTGCTCGAGATCTTGTCCTGGCTCTCGATCGTACTCAAAGGCCAGATACTGTGGATTTAATTGATCGTCGGCCATTGGTTCACTTTGTTGTTTGCGCGTGGCCCTTCGTCTTCGAAATGTCCTTTCAATCTCGAGATCGTAAGGTATGATTTTCAAATTTAGATAGCCCCTAACGGAAGTGCTTAATGAGAGGTTGCTCCAAGACTTTTTATATTTTTGACATAAAACCATTAGTTTTAGGGGCTATATGATAAACACCCCTTGTTCAATTTTGACTTCTTGATAAATCCATTTTTTTAATTGATATTTGTAACCCAATTGACTCGAATTATTCAAAATACCCCTATTTAATATTACTGAAAATTATCATATTATATTATTTTGAAAAACCCATTATTTCTTTGGTAGATATGGAAATCCCCTATTTTATCCCCACGCCATCCCCCAATTCTCTCCTCTATCACGCCATTTCAGTGTATGTTTATATCATTTTTTTTAAACGTTTTTTTTTTATCAATTAAAAAATATTGTTTTTTTTTTTATTTCACTTTTTTAAATGGTTCATATTTAAAAAAAAATGAAATCCACTACATACTCATCGAAAACTACTAAATTTATCGAAAACCACTATGAAATTAAAGTAAAAAATTACTATAAAATAGGGACTATTAGCCATAACCCCCTCTAGTATTTTTTTTAATAAGGGTGGATCTACCTACTGTTGGTGGTAATACCTCACGCAAGTGCACGTATCGTACAAGTAATAAAGTGGATTTTTAAGTCCAAGTATCGATCATGTTGGGTGCTAAATACCTAACACGCAAGTGCACGTATCGCAAACAAGTAGTAAAAGTGGACTCGTGAGAGTCGGATGTCGATCCCACAGGGAATACTCAAATTATCTAATCCTAAGTACCAAATTCTAACAACTATGATTTTTATCCAGCCTACGCAAGTTTGTCAAATTAAATCAATTAAACAATTAAACTAATTATGAAAGCAATTAAACACGAGAAAATATCAATAAAAACGGACCTAGGATTTTATCTTCCCCCTATGCAAGAATTGCTCACCCAAAACCCCTCAATTATGAAATATATGATACATGATTATTAACCCGAGACACTAATTTACTCATAACCCGCTGTCGCGTGTATTATGAGTCTATTATTCATAAACAGTTCACTATATGTCTATGCAAACAAATTATGAATAAAGCATTAACTAACAAGTCTCGTAATTGGCTACCTAAGGTGATATCTGTATGTCTACGACACCACATGCAATTGACACACTCATCCGGTGAAAAACTACTCGAAGGTTCTTATACTTACCGTCTAATTATCAAAATAGCTCTGTCGAGTCAATCCCAATAATCACAGATAAAACACATAAATTGATCAAGTTCATGCACTAACAATCATAACAAGTAGAAGAAATAATCATAATATCATAATTGCATAATCTCAAGAAAAGGGGTTCACCATCCCAACATAGGGTTCCAACAAAATCCTAGATTAAAAGCTTAGCTACTCGTAATTCTTATGATAAATAAAATAGAATTAATAAAAGAAATAAGAAAAACTATGCTTGAGTCTTCGTTGATCTTCGTTCTTCGCGTTTTGTGGTGTAAAATTTCGTCCATATGGTGTTGAAAGTTGTTGCTTTTATAGGCTTTTCTTGATAAGGAAGTAGTAGAAACCTAATAGGAATCAATTTCCGCCACTTTCCTTCATCAGGATTAGTTCGTCGATTTGTGCCATGTTGGAGTCCGAATTTTGGAATGTGATGCGATCTCTTGTGTATCATAAGATTTCTTTACTGAACGTAAGAAAACTCTTGTTTATTATTTCTCTTCATTATAAAACCCTAGCACAAAACGACTATTTAAAGATAATAAAACCCTAGAATCCTAATCTAACTAGAAAAGATAATTACCTAGACTAATAAAATACTTAATATATATCCTAACCTAAACACACGGCTATGTATATAATAAACCTAACAAACTATTCTAATTAATTAATAATAAAAATACTAACTATCTAATAATTAAACGATATATATTAATATATCGTATCAAACCACCCCTCTTGAAATGAACCTTGTCCTCAAGGTTCGAGCCAATTTGGTCCCTCTCCTTTGCGTTTCCACCTATGTTTGACTTCATCGATTTGTTCATCGACTTGCTTCCGAACTAACTCCAAAAAACACGATGAAAAATTGAGCTCTTTTCCAAAGATGAACCTATCTGCCCGACTTAAATTTCTCAATCTCTTTCCCGCAAAATCGACCGACAAATCGACCTTCTCAATTGCCTTTTCAAATTTCATCTCCTTCACAATCAATATCATGCTTTTATTTTTCTCAGTCGTCTTTACAGATCCGGCCTCATTCAAAGTCACCAAATCTTGTTCGTCTCCTTTCTTTTGCACACCATGGAAATCTCCCAATATCCACTTTAGTTCTTCGTTCTCTTCCTTAGTTAATTCCCCGTCTTCGTCCCAAATTACCTCAAGTGAATCCGATAATTCATCTTTCGGCGAACTCACAAAAAATTGGGGTTCTTCGAAAAATTCATCGTCGTCCTCTTCCTCTTCCTTTTGCGGTAGGCTTGGCATTAGCGGCGGCAGTGGATCTTCGAAAAAGTCATCGTCGTCCTCGTCCTCTTCCTCCGGCGATAGGCTCGGCGGCGGCGGTAGTGTGGCGGCGGTGGCGTTGGCGGTGATGGGCGGCGGTCCCTTCGGCTTTGATGATGGCGTTGACGTCGTCCTTGAGTTTGTTCGAGCAATTTCTGAAAATTAATCCGTAATTGCTCTACGGATTTTTCCAATCGCTCCAACCGTCTTGTTTCTGACATCATATTTTTCACAAAGTTTTGATGTGATCTCAACTTTGCTCCAGCGTAGCTTTGATGTAATCGCTGCCTTGCTAACGAAGCGTTGGTGTTAATCGCAACTTCGCTCTGATACCAATTGATGCGATCTCTTGTGTATCATAAGATTTCTTTACTGAACGTAAGAAAACTCTTGTTTATTATTTCTCTTCATTATAAAACCTAGCACAAAACGACTATTTAAAGATAATAAAACCCTAGAATCCTAATCTAATTAGAAAATATAATTACCTAGACTAATAAAATACTTAATATATATCCTAACCTAAACACACGGCTATGTATATAATAAACCTAACAAACTATTCTAATTAATTAATAATAAAAATACTAACTATCTAATAATTAAACGATATATATTAATATATCGTATCAGAATGTTGTGTAAATAAGAATTGTAGCCCTTGAAATTAGCTTTCCAATGCCATCAAAATCACCTAATTTGGAGTTCTTATGAGAGAGATATGCTCGAAATGGTGGACACTGTCAAAGCTGTGGCGGGATTCCTTCTTCCAATTTGATTTGTTTCCTTATTTGCAATTTTTTTCCTTTCTTTTTGATTTTTTTCCTTCATGGACACCTACTTCTCGTTTTTCACCTATAAAACACAAAATCAATCAATTAAAGCAAAAATATAATTAAATCTAAACAAAATATTCACGTAAAGTAAACGTATTGAGTGTAATATCTACACTCAACATATCCCACAGAGAATATTTAATTATCTAATCCTAAACGCTAAATTCTACCAATTGATATCAATCCCACTCTACACAGTCAAAAAATGATTAATAAACTAAATTAAACTAAAGCAATTAAAAAGACAAAAGCAAGAAACAAATTAAGCACGAAGATTTATCAAAGTAAACAAGTCTAGGGTTTTATTCTCCCCCTATGTGATTATTAATCCCCCAATTCTTTCAATTATGCAAGTTATTAACCCGGATTATTAACCTGAGATGCTAAATTAATCATAACCCGCTTCCGCGTGCATTACGATTCTAATACTCTATATTCAATTACTTTATTCCTACGCAATTAATTCTAGAACACAACATTAAGCACAAATCTGAATAATGGCTATCTAAGAGATTAACTATATTCCTATGTTAATACCACAAAGGCTCTTCTACCATTGTTCTAATTATCGACCCGATCTTCCGATTCATGCGATTAACAATAACATAAAAGCACATAAGGTGATCAAATTCATGCACTTGATAAAACAAGTAGAAGAAATAATATGGAATTAAAACTTGCATAAAATCATAGATAGGGTTCATAAATCCCACATAGGGTTCCAAATAAAATCCTAGAAATAAAGAATTAGCTACTCGTGATTCTTATGATAAAGAAAATAAAATAAATAAATTAAATAAGAAAAACTATGCTTGAGTCTTCGTTGATCTTCGTTCATCGCGTTTTATGGTGTCAAATTTCGTGCTTATGGTGTAGAGACTTGTTGCTTTTATAGGCTTTTCTTGATAAGGAAGTAGTGGAAACCTAATAGGGATCAGGATTTGTTATTCAATTTTCGCCATGTTGGAGTCCGAATTTTGGAATGTTGCGCAAGTACGAATTGTAGCCCTTGAAATTAGCTTTCCAATGCCGCCAAAATCAGCTGATTTGGAGTTTGTATCAGAGAGATATGCTCAAAATAGTGGACACTGCCAAAGCTGTGGCGAGATTCCTTCTTCCAATTTGATTTATTTTCTTATTTGCAACTTTTTCCTTTCTTTTTGATTTTTTTTCTTTCATGGACACCTAATTCTCGTTTTCACCTATAGAACACAAAATCAATCAATTAAAGCACAAATATAATTAAATCTAAACAAAAGATCCACATAAAGTAAACGTATTGAGCGTAAAATCTACACTCAACACACCCCAAACTTGAACTTTTGCTTGTGCTCAAGCAAAATCTAATCGTAAGCAAATAACTCAACTACCGCATCTCATTACATAGATCAATGATTAACTCTACGTTTTCAGAACTTGTAATTATAATGACAATTCTTAGGCATTCGCAAGCTCAAAATTCAAAAGCACTTAGTCACTTACCATAGCCAAAAACCACAAATCATACAATTGCTTCAAGCATCCAATATTTGCAAATTAAAGATAGAAAGAATTTATACTTACATGCATATGTTTGACTCCAAATACTCACCAAATTATTCTACTCTACTAATATCGAACATTGAGCTATTGGGATCATTGGGGCTTTGTGGCTTTCAATTGTTAGGCTCTTTGGTTCGAGGTAGGAATATGGGTATATGTTGCTATTCTTTTTTAATTGAGGTGATTACGCCAAAATTTGAAAGATAGGCGTTTGAAACAATGAATTCACCTCTAAGGACTTTAATAAACTCGATTCTCAAAAGCTCAAAAGTCTCCACTTTTTCTTTTGAGGCAATGGATCGAGCTTTCAAAAATAATTTCAACAACTTGTCATTTCTTCTCCCTTCTAGTGTCTTCTTCTTCTTCTTCTTCTTCTTCTTCTTCTTCTTCTTCTTCTTCTTCTTCTTCTTCTTCTTCTTCTTCTTCTTCTTCTTCTTCTTCTTCTTCTTCTTCTTCTTCTTCTTCTTCTTCTTCTTCTTCTTCTTTTCTTCTTCTTCTTCTTCTTCTTCTTCTTCTTCTTCTTCTTTTCTTCTTCTTCTTCTTCTTCTTCTTCTTCTTCTTCTTCTTCTTCTTCTTCTTCTTCTTCTTCTTCTTCTTCTCTTCTTCTTCTTCTTCTTCTTCTTCTTTTCTTCTTCTTCTTCTTCTTCTTTTCTTCTTCTTCTTCTTCTTCTTCTTCTTCTTCTTTTCTTCTTCTTCTTCTTCTTCTTCTTCTTCTTCTTCTTTTTTCTTCTTCTTCTTCTTCTTCTTCTTCTTCTTCTTCTTCTTCTTTTCTTCTTCTTCTTCTTCTTCTTCTTCTTCTTCTTCTTCTTCTTCTTCTTCTTCTTCTTCTTCTTCTTCTTCTTCTTCTTCTTCTTCTTCTTCTTCTTCTTCTTCTTCTTCTTCTTCTTCTTCTTCTTCTTCTTCTTCTTCTTTTCTTCTTCTTCTTCTTCTTCTTCTTCTTCTTCTTCTTCTTCTTCTTCTTCTTCTTCTTCTTCTTCTTCTTCTTCTTCTTCTTCTTCTTCTTCTTCTTCTTCTTCTTCTTCTTCTTCTTCTTCTTCTTCTTCTTCTTCTTCTTCTTCTTCTTCTTTTTCTTTTCTTTTTTATAAATATATATAGAAGCCTATATACTTCTTCGTCTTTTTTTTTCCTTTTTTTTCTAAGAAGAAGAGAGACCTTATAAAAAATTTCGACCGAACTCCAAGGGGTAATTTTAAAAAATCTCCACTTTTCTACCTTATACACATTGGCTAAAAGAAAGAACACCTTTTCTCTGAGGCTCAAATCAAGGTTTTAATGATAATTTCGATAAAAAGGTCGGCTTGAAAGGCTCAAACGGTTCAAAGAAAGCCCAAATCATATCCCAAATCACTCACTACTCAATACTTCGTATCACAAATTTCCTAAGGTGAGTTCTAAAACCGAATATAGCATGATCTAGCACAATTAATTCAAAATTTAATATACAAAACATTCAACCAAAGCAATGCACAAAGTGTGATTCCTAACAATAATTCGTTTCTAAGTTCCGTTGAATCGAATGCTAAACAAACATCAAATCATTATCACACAAAACAAGCAATCTCATCATCAAACATTGATCATCCCTCATCATCATAAATCATCGATGCATTCGACTCAAGCAACTTTTGTTTTAAAGAAAACAATAAATAAACGAAAAACGACTAAAAAGAAAAAGAAAAATCCTAAAGCATGCAATCTAAATCATATAAATCACATAAAAAGTGTTTTTCCACCCCCAAACTTAAAATTTACATTGTCCTCAATGTAATTAAAACGAAGTTTAAGGATAGAATACACCTTGATTAGTCGAAACCTCCTCCACGTGTTGCACCCATCCATCTCTTCCTCTTTCAAGCAAATACCTTTTTTTTTTTTTTTTTTTTTGAAAAAACAAATGTTTTTTTTTTGGGGTGTTCCGGACGGCCGTCCCACCTTTTGCAATGTTTTTGGGACGGCCGTCCCACAAACAGTAGGTTCACAACTCGTCGTAACTTCTCCGGACGGGCGTCTGGGATTTTGGCTTGATTTTCGGACAGCCGTCTGGGCTTTTTGTGTCCGTTTTTCGACCTAAAAATTCAAACATGATTAAATTATTAGATTGCACGCTTATATATATTCTAAGAAAATTAAAAACAACTAAAAATAGGAAAAAATATGAGGAAAAAAAAACGATAAATGCTCGGGTTGCCTCCCGAGAAGCGCTAAATTTTAAGTCTTCAGCCGGACTTTGCTTCTTGAAATCGTTATGACCAATCCAAAGCCTTGTAGATTGCGCATCCATCCATGAGCTTTGTCACTTCAATTGCAACGGATACAGATAGGATTGCAATATGTCAGGGTCCACTTTAGCTTGTATCTTTCTTGGTTGTAATCAATCGGTACGAAGCCAAGATGGGATCTTCATCACCCGCACCCTCAAATTGGTACACAAAAACCTCACGTCCGCGTATAACCTCCACTTCAAACACATTCGTCTTCTCATCAACCTCTGTTGATGCCTTCAAAGCCACGTCGTGAACAACAATAATATCCTCAATTTGAATATTTGCACTAACCACATCCATCTCCTTCTTCTCTTGTTCCGAGACATCTTTGGAGTTTAGCTCGATTATATTGTTTGATTCATCATGCTTAAGCGTCTTCGTAATTTCTTTTTCCCTCTCATCGACACTATTTTCTAGGTCTAAAGGATTTTTTCTCACTACAAGTTTCAGACGAATTTTCAAGAGACCTTTGGCGCTTGAATTCTTCCAACTGTATCTCTAGTCTTCGGATAGATGCTTGAGTGGATTTCATAAATTCTTCAAGGATGGAGTTCAAATAACACTCATGAACAGTGGGTTCTCGTGGCGTGTTAGTGTAAGTGTTCTAATAACCGTCGTTGGTGTTATCTATGAAATTATTCGCTTTCGGTGCATACCAACATTTGTTAGTGTAATGATCTCCACCACATATTGAACAAAGTGACGGCATATCATAGGTATTTTGGAGGTATTCATCAGACGGAAGCCATTCGTATCCCGTTTGAGGTGCGCGAAAATTGTAACCTGACATGTAACCAAAGAAAGAAAAAAAAATATATTAAAAAAAAATTAAAACGAAAAGATAAAATTAAAAAAATTAACTTGGGGTGGTGAATCGTGAAAATTGTTCAAATTTAGAGCTAGAATAAAATAATTAAAATATTCCCGGCAACGGCGCCAAAAACTTGTTGGTGGTAATACCTACACGCAAGTGCCCGTATCGTACAAGTAATAAAGTGGATTTTTAAGTCCAAGTATTGATCCCACAAAGAATATTTAATTATCTAATCTTAAACGCTAAATTCTACCAATTGCTATCAAGCCCACCCTACATAGTCGAAAGATGATTAATAAACTAAATTAAACTAAAGCAATTAAAAAGACAAAAGCAAGAAACAAATTAAGCACGAAGATTTATCAAAGTAAACAAGCTTAGGATTTTATTCTCCCCCCTACTTGATTATTAATCCCCCAATTCTTTCAATGATGCAAGTTATTAACCCGAATTGTTAACCTGAGATGCTAAATTAATCATAACCCGCTTTCGCGTGCATTACGATTCTAATACTCTAGATTCAATTACTGTATTCCTACGCAATTACTTCTAGAGCACATCATTAAGCACAAATCTGAATAATGGCTATCTAAGAGATTAACTATATTCCTATGTTAATACCACAAATGCTCTTCTACCACAGTTCTAATTATTAACCCGATCGATTCATGCGATTAACAATAACATAAAAGCACATAAGGTGATCAAATTCATGCACTTAATAAAACAAGTAGAAGAAATAATCTGGAATTAAAACTTGCATAAAATCATAGAAAAGGGTTCATAAATCCCACATAGGGTTCCAAATAAAATCCTAGAAATAAAGAATTAGCTACTCGTGATTCTTATGATAAAGAAAATAAAATAAATAAATTAAATAAGAAAACTATGCTTGAGTCTTCGTTGATCTTCGTTCCTCGCATTTTGTGGTGTCAACTTTCGTGCTTATGGTGTAGAGACTTGTTGCTTTTATAGGCTTTTCTTGATAAGGAAGTAGTGGAAACCTAATAGGAATCAATTTCCGCCACTTTCCCCATCAGGATTTGTTCTTCGATTTTCGCCATGTTGGAGTCCGAATTTTGGAATGTTGCGTAAATAAGATCTGTAGCCCTTTAAATTATCTTTCCAATGCCGCCAAAATTAGCTGATTTGGAGTTTGTATGAGAGAGATATGCTCGAAATAGTGGACACTGCCAAAGCTGTGGCGAGATTCCTTCTTCCAATTTGATTTATTTCCTTATATGCAACTTTTCCTTCTTTTTGATCTTTTTTCCTTCATGGACACCTAATTCTCGTTTTCACCTATAAAACACAAAATCAATCAATTAAAGCACAAATATAATCTACACTCAACAAAAGATCCACGTAAAGTAAACGTATTGAGTGTAAAATCTACACTCAACACCTACCTTTTCAATATTAGTAGTAGATCCACAATTTTCTATATAGCGATAATAACCCTCTAACAATATGAATGAACTAATATATAAAAGACTCAAAATCCCGCATCGCTAAAATCACGTTCTCAATCCCCCAAATCTCGAACCACTTTTTCTTTCAACCATTCCCTACCAAAACCAATTTCTTAAAACCCCACTACTACTACGCCGGCGAGAATTCTAGGGCGAGAAACACGATGAAGCTACAATCGACAGTGACAACCTTCTTTGAGACGCGAACGAATGTAAAACAACTACAAATTTCCCATAGATGTGGTCGTTTCATACCCATCGACGAAAAAGGACTACAAGCACACCCATCTTTATGCTATTTCCTACATCATCAGTGTATGAAGAAGATGTCGGCCGCACTAAGTTTGACATGTTTATAAATTCCTGCAACCTCTTGGTGCAGACAAACCTAATCCTTGAATTTTTTTTTCATTCTTCGTCGTGGTGTACAGGGGAAAGGAGGAGGAGAAAAAACCAATGATATTCGAATCGTCGACTCCAGTAAGTAAATCTACTAGAATTTTATTTTATTTATTCTATCAATTTTGATAACTACATTTGAACGAAACTATTTTTTTTACACGAATCAGAAAAATAGTCTGTTTTTGTAATAAAAGTAGTTGATTCAAGAAAATAGTTGATGTTGAAAGTAGTCTAATTTATATTATAAAATAGTCTATTTAGCTAAAGTGAAGCAAAATTTGGAAAAATAGTGTGTTTTGTACTATAAATAGTAGGTTAAATAAAGTGACTAATGTTGAAAAATAGTCTATTTTGCATAATGATATTGTTTACATAATGTTAATCTACACTGATGGAATAACAGGAAACTTCTCAAAGAGAAGAGAAACGGAGGAAAAATATATATCTAAGACATACATTCTTCAAGAGTATCGATTGCACTGATGGAATAACAGGAAACTTCTCAAAGAGAAGAGAAACGCGGGGAAAAATATGTCTACATTCTTCAAGAGTATCGACTTCAACCAAGTCTGCCTCAAATAGCCTAAATTTACACATTCCCACAATTGTACTTAGTTTTGGAATCAATGAGAGGGATCAATTTTGTAGTTGTTCATAAATTCTCGTTAAATGAATAGAAGAAAAAAAGATGATTGCAATAAATTGTGTAGATGTAATGACAGTTGATTATCCTTGTTATTGCTGAAAAATTTATGTAGTTTTAAGTGTGGCTTACCAATTGAGGTGATGCTATTTCTTGTAAATATATTGTGAATCGGGAGAAAAAATAGTTGGTTCTAAATTGATATCGACAAGTCTGTATAAAAATAGTCGGTTTCAAGAAACAACAATTTATGTCGCATCAGTTCTATCAAAAACAACTATATATGTCACATGATAATAACAATGTTATATAAAACACCCTAATTTCACACACAAAAATGAACCAACAAAAACACCTATAAAAAGTCAAACAAAAACGAGTACAACAAAATATTTAATTCAGTGTGTCCACCTAGCTATGTCATGCACAAAAACGACTATTTTAAGTAAGGAAAAACTATTTATATCACACAATATTAAGTCAGGAGAAACTATTTTTTGTCATGCACAATAACAAAATCGGATATAAAATGAACCATAATTTCACCGAAAATAAAAATGAATTTATGTTACATAAATTTCAGGAAAAACAACTACTTATGTCGCATGATAACGAAAACGACTACAAAAAAATCAAACAAAGAAAACGACTACAAAAAATATTCAATTTCAGCGTAGCCTACGGCCTCCACGCAAAAGGAACCAACAAAATAAAACTATAAAAATTTAACATAAACGACTATAAATTTCATCGAACCCTAACACCGCCACACAATTGTGAAGATTGTGGAATCAACTTTTGCCGCTAATCTGGACAGCACCGCCGCCGCAAATCCTAACGGAAACAACTATAAAAAATAGCAGAATAACAAAATCCACTATATTGATGTAAAAGATAACTAACATCAAAAGTATCACGAAAAAAATTAGAAAAATCAAAACGTTGGCGACGACGGGGCAGAGGCGACGGCGTAAAAGTTACTATATCCGGCGGTGGAATTAAAGGGTGGAGCTATGGAGGATTTTTTGAGTTTTTGATGTCGTCTTCTACAACTAAATTGAGAATCACAGCAATGGCGGCGGCGGCGGCAGCAAGATGAGATCTTCAGATTTACCATAGATATGAATTAGAACAGATTTACCATAGATATGAATTCAAATTTAATGCATCGAATCGGCGCTCAAAACAAGTGGGTTGAAAAAAAAAAAAACTCGCCTTCTTCAATTAAAGTCGCCGACTATCTTAACGGAATCGTATATCAATCTCAACGTGCGCCTTTGAAACGGTTCAAAAATTAACACCATGGTTGAGGGAGATGAGACGGTTATGGAATATGCCGATGTATCGTGATCCCACGGATTTATTTAAATCACATATTCAAAATGAATTAATTACACAGGGGTGAATTAGTCATGTCAATTATATAATTAATTAAAAAAAAATCGTATTAAATATACGGGGGGTTCTCACTAATTATGAAAAGGGGATTATATCCATCCTAATATATGTAAATGATGTGGGTTTCTCACTAATTATCCCTATAAAATAAGCATAATCCACAATAACATTAACATAATCCACTCTGTAATTATGAAAACCACTCTATAATTAACAAAAATCACTATGTAATTAACAAATTTCATTACAAAAGTTCACTAAAAACTGATTAATTAACAAAAAACAACTCTATAATTAATGAAAACCACTCTGTAATGAACAGAAACCACTGTATAATTAACGAATTCCATTACGAAAATTCACTATGTAATTAATGAAAACCACTATTTAATTAATGAAATCATTATGTACATGTAGTTAACGAATCCCACTATGTATAACCAAACATGTTTATACATCTACGATTCTCTCGAGATAACTCATGATTGAGATGTTGGGCTTTGATAAACCATTGAAGAATAATATTATTTTGGGTCGATAACTCTACAAAGTGAATCGAACAACATTAAACCCTAGCGCCGCCAGAAATCACTGTAACGCCAAGCGTAGTTAGAATAGATAAACACATATTTTCAGAGAGAGAGAGAGGGTGTATATTAAGATAGGGGCAAATGGCAAAAAGGCCCATCACATGGGACTTAAATGCATTTTAGTCCACAAAAAAACAGTCTCTCAATTAAGCCCATCCCCATGTCTTTAGTCTAAAATACCTCAATAATATAATTCTTAACAATTCCACTCATTATGCTCTAACTTCCTTAATATTACACATTGACCCCGGATTTAAACAAATATATCACATTAACCCCCAAAACTTTTTTTTTCAGAAAATATTTTTTTTTCTGAAATGTCTTTTTTTCCGGCCAGATTCCGGCGTTGACTTTGTTTTTTTTTTTTTTTTTTTTTTTTTTGAATTTTTTTTTTCCTGAATTTTTTTCCGGCCGGTCAACCACCGTTGACCGCCGGTCTCCGGCGTTGACTTTTTTTTTTTCTTTTTTTTTTTTTTGATTTGAATTGTTTTTTCTTAGAAAAAAAATATTTTAATTAAAATTACTGTCTTGACTACTAAATTACTGTCTCTGACAATAATATTACTGTTTGGGACAGTACTATTATGAATATTATTTTTCCGAACAGTAATATTATTAATATTATTTGTCTAAGACAGTTAAATTACTGTTGGAGACAGTAATTTAACATCCAAGACAGTAATATTAATTAAAATAATTTTTTTTGTAAGGAAAAAAAAAAAAAAAGTCAATTAACAGTTAAATTACTGTCTCCGACAGTTAAGTAACTGCTGGAGACCGTAATTTAGCAACGAATACAGTAATATTAATTAAAATTATTTTTTTCAAGAATAAAAAACTTAATTAACAGTTAAATTACTGTCTCCGACAGTTAAATAACTGCTGGAGACAGTAATTTAGCAACGAATACAGTAATATTAATTAAAAATATTTTTTTTAAGAATAAAAAAGTCAATTAAAAGTTAAATTACTGTCTCCGACAGTTAAATAACTGCTGGAGACAGTAATTTAGCAACGAATACAGTAATATTAATTAAAATATTTTCGAAGAAAAAAAAAAAAAAAAACAGTCAATTAACAGTTAAATTACTGTCTCCGACAGTTAAATAGCTGCCGGAGACAGTAATTTAGCAGCCAAGACAGTAAAGTTAATTAATATATTTTTTTTAAGGAAAAAAAAAAAAAAAAAAAAAAAAAGTCAACGCCGGAGACCCGGCGGTCAACGGCCGTTGACGGCCGGAAAAAATTTCAGGAAAAAAAAAAAAAAAAAGTCAACGCCGGAATCTGGCAGGAAAAAAAATATTTCAGAAAAAAAATTTATTTTCTGAAAAAAAAAAGTTTTGGGGGTTAATGTGATATATTTGTTTAAATCCGGGGTCAATGTGTAATATTTAAGAAGTTCGAGCATAATGGGTGGAATTGATAAGAATTAGGGTTAAAATTGGGGTCAAAATTGAAATTAAGATTAAAATTGGTTAATTGATGAAATTGGGCTAAATTGGGGTGTAAATCATGAAATTGGAGTTGAATTGGGTTTCAATGAATTGGGGGTAATTTTGGTATATATAAAGGAATTTTCCTTATTTGCAAATAAGTTTGAATGGGGTGGATTTATTTGGAAGACAAAAAAGTTGGATGTCCTTCTTTTAATTAAGTGCTCTTGTCATGGGCTTTTTTGTAATTACCCCTTAAGATAGAGAGAGCAGGGGCAAGAGAGACGTATATTAAGACAGAGGGGAGAGAGATAGTTATTTAAGATATATATGGAAAAAAATATAATATATCTTTTAATATCAAAATTAAATATATTTTATTTCTTACTTACGGGTATAATGGTGATAATTAACTCTTGTAATTAATAAAATTTGTTTTCGATTTATCTTAAAAATGTAAAATAAAATTGGGCTCATTGTAATGACACTTGTGTAATGGGGGACTTTTGTCAATTTTCCCTTAATTCTAAGTTTCATTTGACTTAAACACAAATCATTTCATTATACCTATTACACCCCCTTTGAGACTCTAATTAGAGTTTCTTTTATCTTATTTATTTCGATGATGATTATTATTATTATTTTTATTATTATTATTATTATTATTATTATTATTATTATTATTATTATTATTATTATTATTATTATTATTATTATTATTATTATTATTATTATTATTATTATTATTATTATTATTATTATTATTATTATTATTATTATTATTATTATTATTATTATTATTATTATTATTATTATTATTATTTTATTATTATTATTTATATTATTATTATTATTATTATTATTATTATTATTATTATTATTATTATTATTATTATTATTATTATTATTATTTTATTATTATTATTATTATTATTATTATTATTATTATTATTATTATTATTATTATTATTATTATTATTATTATTATTATTATTATTATTATTATTATTATTATTATTATTATTATTATTATTATTATTATTATTATTATTATTATTATATTATTATTATTATTATTATTATTATTATTATATTATTATTATTATTATTATTATTATTATTATTAT
>NC_142538.1:9065000-9087500 GCF_056151865.1 Erythranthe guttata
TTTTGCGGTTTGTTATTGTTTAGTTCTGTTGAATTGTGTTGAGTGCCAGTGACGACATTACAGTTGTTTTTGTTACTTTTAAAGTTGATTGCATTATCGATCACTATTTTAGCAGTCAATTTTATTAATCAACTACGATTTTAGTAGTCGATTTCTATTATAGTATAAACCTGACAGGACAAAAAAGTTTAAACAAACAAGAAAAATGAAAATCAATTTAAGAAAAAAAAAGGGTAAATAGCACTTAACCCCCTTGTGGTTTGAACATTTTGCACATGACCCCCTTGTGGTATGAATTTATGCACATAACCCCCTTGTGGTTTTGACATTTTGCACATGACCCCCTTATGGTATGAAATTAGGCACATAACCCCCTTGTGGTTTTGAAATTTTGCATATGACCCCCTTATGGTATGAAATTAGCACATAACCCTCTTGAATAAAAAAATGGAAAAGACTAAATTACCCTAAAGTTTATTCAATTTTAGAAATCAATTTGAAAATTTTGACGAAGAGGAGAGGTGTGTGGTGCCCCACAAACCCTATTCTGCTATGAGAGAGTGGTGTATATTGCGGGAAGTTGTGGTGGTTTGGTGTCCCCGCCGTGGACGATGGTCGAGAACGGTGATGGTAAAGTTTGAGAAAATTAAATATTATTCGATTTATTTTTTTTGGTTTATACTTTTTTTTTTATTAAAAAAAAATAAAAAAAGAAAGAAAATAAGTTGGGGCAATTCTGTCATTTCAGACAACAAAAAGGAAGAAAAATCGCAGAAACAGCGAGTGAGACACACGATTTGCGATAATGGGGATTTTTGCCTTTGACTAATAAATAGGGGGTATTTACTATTTTTTTTATGACAGGTGGGAAACGCGCAGTTGCGATTTTCACAGGGGTTGGAATTACAATAAGCTCCTCTAATTAAGGATATTCGTAACAAACTGCTTAAAGAAACATAATGTAGTTAAGTGTATTCTCTTAAGTTGTTTTTTCGCACATTTGGAAGTTGTCTCTCGTGCACGTGTCTTGTTCACGTAGGTGCACATCGGTACACGTTTTTTATGGAGAGTTTCTGTTTTTTCTCAATTATTTCCCATTTAAATTGGATGGTTGGTTATGGCAAGATGATTACGCCCAATAAATGCATTTCGTATGCTCCTAATCGAATTATTTAATCTATAATATTAGGGCCAAGGTCGTAAAGGCTCTACAACCAATTTATGACTAGTAAAATACCGCTGCCCTTCATATAATTAATCTATACCCGATTAAATAAATTATTGATTTTGTTTTTAGAAATTATGAAATACTGATTGCACTCAACTGTTTTTTTTGTTTTTGTTTTTTTTTTTTTTTTTTTCATTTTTGACAAAATATGGAGATCAATAATTGTTTTTTTTTTGTGACGGGAATGGTAACCTACTAATACGAAAGAACATGTTGCAGTAGTTCTACTAAAATTGATTTGGAAATAAATTAGTATGAATTATGAATTGCCTTATGCATATAATTTATTTATATATATATGAACATTTAATTTCAAAAAAAGCTCAGACTATAATAACTAAGTTGGGTATGCCACGGTTGTTTTATTATATTAGAAGATTATGATGTATAAAAGTTATTGAATTTCCTTTGTTATGTTATCAGTAATTAATCGACTAATGAAGCCAATTATCCTTCGTTGAACTAATGAAATGCCGTACTGATGTTGATATGTGCTTGTTCTGAAAGGGACTTGTGATGAGTCAGTTTAAGAAAAGTAATTCTCCCTCGAACATTCTTCAGTTGACTATGATTCTTTCACTTGCACTTGCATACGATATGAGATCGCGCTATACAATTTGGCATTTTACATTAGTTTATGAATTAAATAGAGACTTTATTTTTTTGGCCAATTTTTTTATTCCATTATATACTTATGAAAGTACAATGGGGCCTCATTAAAATATATAGTTGTAATTTATTTTTTTGTGAATCATAATTATAAGGGCTGGAGATAAGAGAAAAGGAAGATGTCTGACCTTCTTCTGGGGTGTGAAGAGGTGTCCTTAGTTATAATACTTTATATCCTTATACCAAACTAAAAGTTATGATCCTTCCATGGATTGAAAAAAAAATTAATCATCCTTAGTTTGACAAGACCTTAATCATCAACCATAATTAATATTTTTGAGTATTATCCTGTTTAATTTGTTTTAATTCTTTTTTTAGTATAATCCAATTTAATTTGTGATACGTGCACTTGCGTGTTAGGTATTTAGCCCAACAAGTATAATCCAGTTTAATCGGCAATTGAAAAAGTAATGAGCCACAGGCCAACAGGATAAATCCATGATCGGGCATAGTCCCTTTTAAAGAGGCATAACTAAGTTAAGGCCCAGTAGAACAAACTCATACTACTCGAGCTATATAATATTAGCACCAGATCCACGTGTCAAATACTCCTCAAGCTCGTAAACGCAGCGTATGAATACCAACTAAACAAACATAGTAGAACTACCACTGCTCTTCGTAATTCAGGTGAACGCAACCAATTAAGCTATAAATGATCCCAAATTTTTTTTTCGTCTATTAGGATGTGTTGTAAGTGAGAATAACGCAATGAAAGCAAAACCAGAAGATTAACCATTGAAGATGCATAGTGAAAGTTATTTCTTGGAGATGCATCGTGAAATTGAGTCGTCCGATTCTCCAAGGAAGCTAGGCTCTTATACAGAAAGGATGCTCTCGCAAACAATGGAGCTTTACGCAACTTTTGATATCGACTATGACCGACCGAACTTAGCTTGTTGAAGACACTACTACAACCACCGATGCATTTTCAAGACTAAACGAGGGCTTTGACTACAATCTCGGATTATTTTGATACAAATATCGCAAGTGGTATTTTAACGAGATGACATTTCAAGATTCTCCTTCTAGTGGCTCGGATTGATCGCATGCGATAGACGGCATAGTGTGCCTCGAGTTTAAAGGGACTTGAGAGGCATTTTTCATGTATTCTGTTGGTTAACGGAATGGGGAAGAAGAATAAGTATTCGTTAATGAAGTCAAAGCTTGTTGACAAGCCTATGGGCCCCACTTTGACTACAATGGTACAACTAGAGAGACATTGTGGAGTATATATATCTTTTCGTGTTTATGGGACGGGTGATGAATGTAAGGAATTGGCGGAGCTTAATCCGCACATTAGGAATCCGAATGTTATTTTTCCTAACGAGACTATTAAATTACTCTAGATTGGTAATCGATTCTTCATGTTCGGGTGTTTGAGTGGTTGGTTTTACATATTGGTGATTGGCATGATTGGATTATTGAGATTATTTTGATGTTGCGACATAGAAGATAGATAGGAAAAAAGATTGTGAACAAGTTTATTTGATCAATGTAAATATAATGTGAGATCAATATAGTGTGTTGTTGTGATGTTTCATCTCTAAATTGAACGAGTTGTGTGATTATTAGTAGCCAATATTTGATGTCGATGATTATATTTGGGTTGTTCGAAGTTAAATTATTTCAGTGTTCTTAGTGAATGTTCATTATGAGTTTGACATATGGTGTTACTTGTTAGACGTTCCGTACTCACTTGCTATCACTAATTAAAGTAAGAGATCGTTAATTAAAGGGTAAATTCCACTTTTCCACTTGTATTTTGACTTGTATCACTTTTCCCCCTTCTACTTTCGATTGAATCGATTTGCCCCATGTACTTGAAAAATTGTCTTAATGTGGTTCTCGCCGTTAATTTTCAGACATTTGACCTTAACACTGTTTTGTCTAAGGTCTGAAAATTACAAAAAAACAACTCTTCCCAGTTTACATAAATATAAAAAAAAAAATAAAAAAAAAAAATTGTGGCTGCCGTCGTAGACTATGCTTTCTCGTTGTTTTGATTTTTTTTTTTTTTAATTTTTTTGTATACTAATTTATTTTTTGTTTTTTAATAATTCTTTAAACTGGAATGGGTGGCGTTTTTTTAATTTCACAGATTAGACAAACGGTGTTAATGACAAATGTATTACAACTAACAACGAATGCCACATTGAGCCAATTTTTTAAGTACAGAAGGGCAAGTCGAGTCAAAATACAAGAGAAAAAGTGGAATTTACCCTTAATTAAAATGACTCTTATTTATGAGTGTACATTGGAACAAGGGTAATGATATACGCAGGCCAAATTAAACATTCAGGCATTTTTTTACCATGATTTTTTACCTTTTTACCATAACTATTTTACCTTTTGTACTATTCCTACCCAATAAAAAAAAAAAAATTAAATTGTTGTGCTCGTGCAAAAACATGCGAGCATTTCAACAGTGCTCATCTGATTTCACACGAGTACTGTTGAAATGCTCGCATGTTTTTGCACGAGCATCTTATAATTCAAAAAAAAAAAAAAAAAAAATTAATCTGCTCGTGTAAAAACACACGAGCGGTTGAAAAACGTTCGTGTGAAATCACACGAGCACTTTGCAACCGCTCGTGTGTTTTTACACGAGCAATTAAAAAAAAAACAAATAATAAAAATGCCTACTCGTGTGGATTTACACGAGCACAGTGGATGTGCTCGTGTAAATTCACACGAGCAGGCCAACGTGTGATTTTTTTCGTTTTTTTTTCCAGATTCGTAATCTACATAACAAGAGGATCGTAAAAACGTAAAAATTACCTCCGATCTGTTGACGATTTGCACGGGCTTTGCGAAAAGAAAATCGAAAGGTTAAGAGAGTTTTGAGTTTTTTTACTTTTAGTTTTTGAACAATGGTAAAAAATGTGCCTGAATGTTTAATTTTGGCCTGCACAAATCATTTCAGTTGGAACAAAATATTCAAATTTCGCCAATACTGTCTGAATAATTTCGATTTCGAAATAATACATGCACTCTAAATTCCGGAAGTTCTAATTTTTTATTATTTTGATCTTCTTTGGAATGGATTGGAGTTCATATTAGATTTTGATTTCCAATTCAATTTTAATTTTCCGAATTTGTTTTTCAAAAAAACCATTTTTTTTCTACAAGTACTCGTACAACATCAATATTATTATGTGTATATTATAGTTGACTGAAAAAAAAATTATGAACTACAGTTCGTATTTGTATTTTTCTATTATGGAAAAATTCTTTTCATTTCAACTATCAAAATTTCGATTTTTCACCTTTTCCAATTTTTTTGGGAACATAATTGAGATTTCATTTTAACTTAAATCATTTTTTTTTTCCTTTCAAAAGTGCTAGTTCTTATGTTATCCTTATGATTTCCATCTCTAGCCTTATTACATCATGTAAATTTTAATAAATGGTGCATTACAAGTAAGTTCATCAAGTGATACATATTCATAAAGGGGTCCAAACAAAAAACTATTTCAGAAAAAAATTCACGCATTGTCCAGAGATTTGTAAAAGACTAAAATAGTCCATCACATTTTAATATATTCCAATTTCATCCTTTAATTTAGTATAACCTCAATTTAAGCCCGAATTCCACAAATTATTCAATTTTGACCAAAAACACAATTTCGAGTACAATTTCGCCCGTCGTCGCCAATCTCCGGCGTTGATTTTTTTTGTCTTCCTCATTTTTCGCCGGTTTTCAGTGTTGACTTTTTCGATTTTTTTTCTCCGGCTTCTGCCGCTCTTGACCGGCGGTCAACGCGGGTCTCCGACGGTGTTGACTTTTTTTTTTTGATTTTTTTTCTTCATCTTTTTGGCCCGTTTAAACATCAATATTGCTGTGGTTGGCAGTAATATTAACTATATTACTGTTAAACACAGTAATTTTAACCATACTACAGTTTAACATAGTAATATTGTTGTATTAATCTCGAGCACAGTAATATCAACACAACAAAAGTCATTATTATTGAGTAATAGTATGTTGACCGTTCAACAAAGGTAAACATAATAAAAAACCAAAATAATTAATATTAATGTGGTTGACACTAATATTAGTGTCAGCCACAGTAATATTACTGTGTTAACAACAGTAATATTACGTCAATCACAGTACTATTGTTGTGTTTACAGTAATATTACAATAGTAGACAGTAATATTATTTCGTTAACCCGTCAACAACTCAAACAAAACAAAAAACTAAAAAAATTAATATTGATGTGGTTGACAGTAGGATTATCGTATTTACAGTTATTTTACCGTCAACGGCAGTAATATAATTACGTTGACTTGTGAACGAATCAAACAAAAAAAATTCCAAAAAAAATAATAATATTGTCGATCACCGTAATTGTACTGTCAACGATAGTACAATTACATAAATGTACTGTCAACGACAGTACAATTATGTTAATGTACTGTCAACGTCAGTACAATTACTGTCCGCAACAGTATAATTATTGTTAATAACAGTACAAATACGGTAAACCAGCGGCAGAAAAAGCAGACAGAAAAAAAATCGAAAGAGTCAACGCCGAAAAATGGCGGCAACAAAATAATTTCAGAGAAAGAAAAGTGTAAAAAAAAAGTCAAAATTGATTTAAATTAGGGTTACAATTAAGAATTTGGTGTAAAGAGTTTGGGGTAATTTTGTCATATACATAATGTTTTCTTTATTTATAATACATATTGAAGGGATGAGCTTATTAGCGAAATAAATATAACCCCTATACCTAGAAAATAATAAGATGGTTGGGTAGGGACTTATGCACAAAAACCCCTATGATAAATAATACAATATATTTATTAAACAATGATAATAGTTTCATAAATTAATAATTTACTAGTTACCCAATATCTCGCTAAATTAGTGAAAATTTTGCCACTCCAAATTATATATATATGGCTAATATCATTTATCCATACGCCTATAAACAAAGGAAAATATTCTGCAAGACACCCCCCGATAGCAAATGTGGTTAAGAGAAAAAACCCCTCCCAAAATAATTAGAGAAAACTCCCTTATGTATATTTTCAACAGAATGAATTTTTAATAATCCCCAAACTACTTTTAAAAGCCCATACATACCCCAGCCCTATTTTTCATCGTTCTTCATTCTCTCTACTCACAGAAACACTAGAGAGGGGGAAGGACCATGTCTGAAGTCATCGACGACGGAGACGTGAAAACCATGGCAGCAGCGGAGATGATGGCAGCGGCGGCGGAGATAGAGAAGATGGTAGTGGCGACGAAGAGTGAAGACCATGTCTCAAGTCATCGACCCGGAAACTATGTCTTTTGAGTACCTCTAAATTTGTTCTATGATCTAGTCGATTTCTATCTAGATCTATATTATGTTTTTGGTTTCAATCAAAATATAGTTGGAGAAGGAGAAATGATTTGTTTGGATTCAAGGATTTTGGGAGGATAAAGTCGCAAGGTGTGGGATGAAGTTGCAAGGATTATGGCATGGTGTGGTGTTGCCACGGCGTGGGGAGGCCGATCTAGGGTATTTTTGGTAGATTGGGTGGAAGACGGTGCATATAGAGAAATTCGTGCAGGCTGGAACCTTAATCGACTACGTACATGTTTAGTCGATTAGGGTTAATCGACTCCAATTTTTAACTTTTTTTGGATTTTTGTTTATTCCAATTGTATAAATCAATTATAATGTTTGTATATTTTTTGTTTTTGTAAAATATAGTTGATCTTGCATTTTTTTATAGTTATGATTTATTATTTTTAGTAGTCAGATTGTTAATCGATTATGCTTCATAGGAGATTAATATACCTGGTAAAAAAAAAAATTAAACAAACAAAAAAAAAAATATATAAAAAAAATTAAAGAATTTCCTTTATTGACTATGTTTCATAGTCGATTTGCCTTAATCGATTATGCTTCATAGTCGATTAGTAAAAGTGATACAGAAAAAAAGTTAAAAAAATGAACAAAAAAACGGCTGATGACCAGTGCGTGACACAATGATGATGTGGCGGGCGGCGGCAAAATTGGAAAAATTATTTGTTGAAATTGGTGTGAGCTTTTCTCAAATGGAGCAAAATATTTTGGGCCTCTTCCCATTAAAACAAGTAATGGGGGGTTTTCTCAAAGAACCCTATAAACAAATAGGTCTAGACATGAAAAGTCTTTCACCGAAAAGGAAAAATAAAATTTAAAAAGTTAGAGGTAACTAGACCATCTTCAATGGAGATGGGGGCGGGTAGGGGGGGGAGGCAAAACCACCTCCAATGGATGGGTAATGGGTAATGGGATGCTCACCCCCCCCCCCCCCCCCCCCCCCCCCCCTCTTTTTTCTTTTCTTTTCTCACCATGTCATTTTATATATTTTTTATTATTCTTTTCTTTTGTAATATGTGTTTTACACAAAAAGTACACTCAATTTCCAGTGTGTGTTTAACGGTGTAGTGCATTTTATTCAATGTGTGTTTTGGTGTAATGCATGTTTTTTTAAGTGTATTTTTTGTGTAGTGTGTGCTTTTTTTTTCGGGCGTTTATTTTCTATTGTAATTCTTGTGTAATTCATTGTATGTTTTCGATGTAGTGCGTGTTTTTTTTTGTGTATTTTTGGTGTAGTGTGTGTTTTTCCAAGTGAGTGTTTACGATGTAGTGCGTGCTTGTTTTTCAATGTGTGTTTTTTATGTACTGCATGGTTTTTTTTTCATTGTGTGTTTTCCAGTGTATTTCTTGTGTAATTCAATGTATGTTAGTGCGTATTTTATTTTTCAATGCGTATTTTTGGTGCAGTACAATGTGTATTTTTTTCTAGTGTGTTTATGGTGCAGTGCGTGTTTTTCTCAGTATGTGTTTTTTTATGTACTGCGTGGTTTTTTTTCCAGTGTAGTTCTCGTGTAATTCAACCGGTAAAAAAACCAAACACTACACAAAAAACACACACATGAAAAAAAACACGCCCTACACCAAAACACACATTGAATAAAATTCCCTACACCGTGAAATACACACTGGAAATTCAGTGTATTTCTTTTGTAAAACCCAAAAAACATAAAAATACACACTCAATTACACAAGAAGTACACTCAAAATTCCTGTGTGTGTTTCACGGTGTAGTGCATTTTATTCAATCTGTGTTTTTCAATTTCGACATAAATGATATGATGTTTGTACCGGTCTGGGTGATCCTACGAAACATCTCGGCGGAACTCTATAACAAAAAGGCGTTGAGTAAGATCGCTCAGAAAATCGGCAAACCGGTCCAAATGGACAAAGTAACGAGTGAGATGGGGAGGCTAGGGTTTGCACGGCTCCAAGTGGAGGTGGATGCGTCCAAACCATTACAGCGTTCGCTCACGTTGATTAATGCAAAAGGGAAGAGTTACGAGGTTCCGATAGAGTATAGCTACGAACCGGTGTTTTGTGCGAAATGCCAGACCCTCACGCACAAGACGGACCAATGGCGAGCGGATGCGGTGCTTCAGCGTGGTAGTGGCCGGAAGCCCAAACCGGTGGTGAGTGTACCACAAGAACCACCGTGACTGCAATTTGGGCGGGCAAGAGGACGGTGATTGAAGATGAAGAGGTCACGGACATTGCAGTGGAAGGTAAAGACAGGTCCGTGGTGGGAGAGACATCGGATGATGCCTCGACCGATTGTATTCAAGCGGATATCGATGATCGGAGTTCTTTGGTGGAGTTAATGCCCTAAACTCACCCATAACCCCGGAAACAACCCCTAAGTCGATGATCACTACGAAGAAAAAACTCCTCCCTCCGGATGCGATCCTTTTGCCGAGACTTGGAAGAGTAAGTGTGGACCCACCAATTTCGATGGGGAATGAGGGTGCGAAGTATGTGGATTCTGAGCCGCGGGGGGGCCATGTACCCCCAAGGTCGGAATGATTGTTGGTTGTTGGAATGTGAGGGGGTTGCTTAACGCCCTCACGCAAAAGGAGGTCGTAGACCTCATTGGTAAGCACAAGCTTTCGGTTTGTGGCTTATTGGAAACGAAGATCTGGGACCCGGGCACGCTTAATTCTATCATGGAACGGCGTTTTCGGCATTGGGAGAACCTCAACAATTTCCACCTCCACGTGGCTGGCCGGATCCTAATTGTATGGAACCCGGACGTGGCTCGGGTGGAATTGGTTGATATGACGTCGCAGGTGGTGCATTGCAAAGTAACATGTAGGATCACTCAACGGATATCCTATGTTAGCTTTGTATATGGGCTCTTCACACGCCGGTTATGAGACGGCCGTTGTGGCAATCACTAGTGGAGTTTGGATCGAGCATCACCGAACCATGGCTTTGCTTGGGTGATTTCAACGTCGTCCTCAATCCTTCGGAAAAATCGGGAGGTAATCTGCTTACCCCTTACTTGCTGAATGATATAAGGACATGTTTTAGACAGAGTGGACTTGAGGACTTACCCTCAACGGGCTTTCATTACACATAGACGAACCACACGGTGTGGAGCAAGCTTGACCGTGCGCTTGTAAACCAAACTTGGCGAGACGAATTTGAGGGTAGCTCGGCAAAGTTCCTTCCGTTTGGGGCGGTGTCGGACCACTCCCCGATTATTGTGCACATGGGTGGGACCGAACCCCCGCTTCTCGACCCTTTCGGTTCTTCAATATGTGGACTCAGCATGACGAATTCCAACGTGAAGTGAAGGAGGTGTGGACGGCCAATCACCGGGGCAGCCGACAATGGGCCGTGTGCAAAAACCTAAAGGCTCTTAAGCACCCTCTCAAGCGTTTCAATCGGCGTGAATTTGGGCATGTTTCGGAGAGGGTGAACGAGCGGGGGATGAACTTGAGGGAGCCCAACAACGCTACCACATAGACCCTCATAATCAGCAACTATGTGGAGAGATGTTGGCTAAAGTAGAGAAATTTCGGTTTTTGGCGAAAGTGGAAAAGAGTTTTTTCTACCAAAAGGCGAAACTTCACCATTTACGAGATTCGGACCGCACGACGAAATTTTTCCATGGGATTGGTAAGCGGAATGAAAAACGGAATAATATTGTATCAATCCGTAAAGAAGATGGATCGGTCACTACCTCTAGAGACGAGGTCCTTGGAGAATTCGAGGCATTTTACAGAAAAACTTCTTAGGTACTCGTACTACTTGTGAACCGGTTGACCCTCACATCATTGCCACGGGACCGGCTCTTGGAGAAGCTGAACGGGACGGTTTGATCCAACCAGTGACGGGGGTTGAGATTAGGGAAGCTCTTTTTGATATCGGCGATGATAAGGCACCGAGACCGGATGGGTATACGGCCCTTTTCTTTAAAGCTGCATGGTCAACCGTGGGACCACTCCTCACGGAGGCAGCCTTGGAGTTCTTTCGAAGCGGCGAGCTGCTTAAATAATGGGATAACACGGTCTTGGTTTTTATTCCAAAATCAGCCCAGGCCGAAACGGTGGGAGATTTCCGGCCGATTGCATGTTGTAATGTGATTTACAAGGTAATCGCTAAGGTTATTACGAAGCGTGTCGAGAAAGTGCTGCCCACAATTATCGATCAAGCCCAATCTGCCTTTGTAAGTGGACGTTCCATTACAGATAATATACATATGTTCGAGCAACTTATGAGGGGTTACGAACGCAAACGGATTTCGCCCCGTGTGCATGCTTAAGATGGACTTACGGAAAGCCTATGATTCCGTAAATTGGGACTTTCTGCGGTCGATGTTGGTGGGGCTAGGGTTCCCGGATTTGATGATCCGATGGATTATGGAGTGCGTGACATCGGTCTCCTATACGGTGTCGGTTAATGGTGTGACGAAAGGTTTTTTCCGGGGATGCGTGGACTTCGACAGGGGGACCCGTTATCACCTTACCTCTTCGTGATTTGCATGGAATACTTATCGAGATTGATGCATGTTCGTTCGAGAGAGCAAGAGCTCAACTACCACCCGATGTGCCATTTGCACAAACTGACGCACCTCATCTTTGCCGATGATCTGATGCTTTTCTCAAGAGGCGATGTTGCCTCCGTTCGTACGCTTGCGACCACGGTGCTTGAATTTGGGAGAGCGTCGGGACTTCTTGTGAACAACTTGAAGTCGAACTTATTCCTTGCCGGAGTTCCCTTGGCCAACCGGACGACGATTGAGGAGGAATTCCGTTTTGCCACCGGTACCTTCCCATTTCGATACTTAGGTATTCCACTCGCTGCATCAAAACTCCGAGTGCTGAATTACCAACCTCTTTTGGACAAAATCGAGCAAGCCATTGGAGTATGGATGGGTCATACGCTATCGTACGCCGGCCGTTTGGAGATCTTGAAGGCGGTGGTGCAAGGTACATGTTGTTATTGGCTTTCGATTTTCTCGATTCCGGTTACGGTTATTGGTCGCATTGAGGATATGGCTCGTGATTTCTTGTGGGGTACTACTGCCCCTAAAGTCGGTTGGGAGCATCTGTGTAAACCGAAGGCCGATGGGGGGCTGGGCCTGCGGTGCTTGCGGACGTGGAATCGAAGCTTGCTAGTGAGGATCTATGGGACTTCAACTTGAAAAAGGACTCCCTATGGATCCAATGGGTAAATGAGTTCTATCTCAAGGGCACGGCCGTGTGGGAATGGCAACCGTCGACGACTTCACCCCCATATTTTAAAAATATTTGTCGAATTAGGGATGAACTCGTGGGCAAGGCGGGGTCCATTCCACTGCTCCTTGCTCGATTGGAGACGTTCTCGAGCATGGGAAAGATTACAGTAGGGCGGGTCTACGATTGGATTAGGGCCCCAACCGGGGGGCCGCCATGGGGCCGACGTATTTGGGACCACTCGATGACGCCCAAGCACTCTTTCATTCATTGGCTTGCTGCCCTTGATCGGTTGCAAACCCTAGAACATGTGGCTAAGTTTGAGACCGTTGAGACGACTTGTGTGATGTGTGGAGTTGGAAACGAGGACCGTGAGCACCTTTTCTTCCGGTGCAACTTATCGAGAGTTGTTTGGGACCGTATTCGCGTATGGTTGGGGATCTCACAAAGGCCGACAACGCTACGAGCTGCCCTTAAATGGCTCGTAAAGGATGTTAAGGGCAAATCGTACCGAAGCAAGACGAGGAGATGCGCCTTAGCGAGCGTAGTGTACCATATTTGGGAGGCGTGAAACAAATGGAGGTTCGACAAGACGGAGACCACGGCAGACGCCCTTACTCGGAGGATTCAAACTCATGTTTACTCAGCTATGTTCATGCAGTACCCGGAACTGACGACAAGCAGTGGAGGCCAGTTCATCATCGGTCAACTTGATGCCAATTAGACCTAGGGGGCTAACCCCAATCGTTACTTTGTTCTTTACGTCTTTTATGTTTTTATGATTTTGATAGCTTGTTGCTATTGCTTATTGCATCAATTCCCTCGGGTATGCCCGTTGTAATTGTCTAAGACTTTTTTTGATTTATATTATTTACATCTTCAATCAAAAAAAAAAAAAAACACTCACTACATCGAAAACATACATTGAATTACACAAGAATTACAATAGAAAATAATTACCCGAAAAAAATCACGCACTACACCAAAAAATACACACTTAAAAAAACACGCACTACGCCAAAACACAGATTGAATAAAATGCACTACACCGTGAAACACACACTGAATTTTGAGTGTACTTCTTGTGTAATTGAGTGTGTATTTTTATGTTTTTTGGGTTTTACAAAAGAAATACACTGAATTTCCAGTGTGTATTTCACGGTGTAGGGAATTTTATTCAATGTGTGTTTTGGTGTAGGGCGTTTTTTTTTCATGTGTGTGTTTTTTGTGTAGTGTTTGGTTTTTTTACCGGTTGAATTACACGAGAACTACACTGGAAAAAAAACCACGCAGTACATAAAAAAACACATACTGAGAAAAACACGCACTGCACCATAAACACACTAGAAAAAAATACACATTGTACTGCACCAAAAATACGCATTGAAAAATAAAATACGCACTAACATACATTGAATTACACAAGAAATACACTGGAAAACACACAATGAAAAAAAAAACCATGCAGTACATAAAAAACACACATTGAAAAACAAGCACGCACTACATCGTAAACACTCACTTGGAAAAACACACACTACACCAAAAATACACAAAAAAAAACACGCACTACATCGAAAACATACAATGAATTACACAAGAATTACAATAGAAAATAAACGCCCGAAAAAAAAAGCACACACTACACAAAAAATACACTTAAAAAAACATGCATTACACCAAAACACACATTGAATAAAATGCACTACACCGTTAAACACACACTGGAAATTGAGTGTACTTTTTGTGTAAAACACATATTACAAAAGAAAAGAATAATAAAAAATATATAAAATGACATGGTGAGAAAAGAAAAGAAAAAAGAGGGGGGGGGGGGGGGGGGGGGGGGGGAGTGAGCATCCCATTACCCATGTCCATTGGAGGTGGTTTTGCCTCCCCACCCTACCCGCCCCCATCTCCATTGAAGATGGTCTAGTTACCTCTAACTTTTTAAATTTTATTTTTCCTTTTCGGTGAAAGACTTTTCATGTCTAGACCTATTTGTTTATAGGGTTCTTTGAGAAAACCCCCCATTACTTGTTTTAATGGGAAGAGGCCCAAAATATTTTGCTCCATTTGAGAAAAGCTCACACCAATTTCCAACAAATAATTTTTCCAATTTTGCCGCCGCCCGCCACATCATCATTGTGTCACGCACTGGTCATCAGCCGTTTTTTTGTTCATTTTTTTAACTTTTTTTCTGTATCACTTTTACTAATCGACTATGAAGCATAATCGATTAAGGCAAATCGACTATGAAACATAGTCAATAAAGGAAATTCTTTAATTTTTTTTTATATATTTTTTTTTTGTTTGTTTAATTTTTTTTTTCTACCAGGTATATTAATCTCCTATGAAGCATAATCGATTAACAATCTGACTACTAAAAATAATAAATCATAACTATAAAAAAATGCAAGATCAACTATATTTTACAAAAACAAAAAATATACAAACATTATAATTGATTTATACAATTGGAATAAACAAAAAATCCAAAAAAAGTTAAAAATTGGAGTCGATTAACCCTAATCGACTAAACATGTACGTAGTCGATTAAGGTTCCAGCCTGCACGAATTTCTCTATATGCACCGTCTTCCACCCAATCTACCAAAAATACCCTAGATCGGCCTCCCCACGCCGTGGCAACACCACACCATGCCATAATCCTTGCAACTTCATCCCACACCTTGCGACTTTATCCCTCCCAAAATCCTTGAATCCAAACAAATCATTTCTCCTTCTCCAACTATATTTTGATTGAAACCAAAAACATAATATAGATCTAGATAGAAATCGACTAGATCATAGAAACAAATTTAGAGGTACTCAAAAGACATAGTTTCCGGGTCGATGACTTGAGACATGGTCTTCACTCTTCGTCGCCACTACCATCTTCTCTATCTCCGCCGCCGCTGCCATCATCTCCGCTGCTGCCATGGTTTTCACGTCTCCGTCGTCGATGACTTCAGACATGGTCCTTCCCCCTCTCTAGTGTTTCTGTGAGTAGAGAGAATGAAGAACGATGAAAAATAGGGCTGGGGTATGTATGGGCTTTTAAAAGTAGTTTGGGGATTATTAAAAATTCATTCTGTTGAAAATATACATAAGGGAGTTTTCTCTAATTATTTTGGGAGGGGTTTTTCTCTTAACCACATTTGCTATCGGGGGGTGTCTTGCAGAATATTTTCCTTTGTTTATAGGCGTATGGATAAATGATATTAGCCATATATATATAATTTGGAGTGGCAAAATTTTCACTAATTTAGCGAGATATTGGGTAACTAGTAAATTATTAATTTATGAAACTATTATCATTGTTTAATAAATATATTGTATTATTTATCATAGGGGTTTTTGTGCATAAGTCCCTACCCAACCATCTTTATTATTTTCTAGGTATAGGGGTTATATTTATTTCGCTAATAAGCTCATCCCTTCAATATGTATTATAAATAAAGAAAACATTATGTATATGACAAAATTACCCCAAACTCTTTACACCAAATTCTTAATTGTAACCCTAATTTAAATCAATTTTGACTTTTTTTTTACACTTTTCTTTCTCTGAAATTATTTTGTTGCCGCCATTTTTCGGCGTTGACTCTTTCGATTTTTTTTCTGTCTGCTTTTTCTGCCGCTGGTTTACCGTATTTGTACTGTTATTAACAATAATTATACTGTTGCGGACAGTAATTGTACTGACGTTGACAGTACATTAACATAATTGTACTGTCGTTGACAGTACATTTATGTAATTGTACTATCGTTGACAGTACAATTACGGTGATCGACAATATTATTATTTTTTTGGAATTTTTTTTGTTTGATTCGTTCACAAGTCAACGTAATTATATTACTGCCGTTGACGGTAAAATAACTGTAAATACGATAATCCTACTGTCAACCACATCAATATTAATTTTTTTAGTTTTTTGTTTTGTTTGAGTTGTTGACGGGTTAACGAAATAATATTACTGTCTACTATTGTAATATTACTGTAAACACAACAATAGTACTGTGATTGACGTAATATTACTGTTGTTAACACAGTAATATTACTGTGGCTGACACTAATATTAGTGTCAACCACATTAATATTAATTATTTTGGTTTTTTATTATGTTTACCTTTGTTGAACGGTCAACATACTATTACTCAATAATAATGACTTTTGTTGTGTTGATATTACTGTGCTCGAGATTAATACAACAATATTACTATGTTAAACTGTAGTATGGTTAAAATTACTGTGTTTAACAGTAATATAGTTAATATTACTGCCAACCACAGCAATATTGATGTTTAAACGGGCCAAAAAGATGAAGAAAAAAAATCAAAAAAAAAAAGTCAACACCGTCGGAGACCGGCGTTGACCGCCGGTCAAGAGCGGCAGAAGCCGGAGAAAAAAAATCGAAAAAGTCAACACTGAAAACCGGCGAAAAATGAGGAAGACAAAAAAAATCAACGCCGGAGATTGGCGACGACGGGCGAAATTGTACTCGAAATTGTGTTTTTGGTCAAAATTGAATAATTTGTGGAATTCGGGCTTAAATTGAGGTTATACTAAATTAAAGGATGAAATTGGAATATATTAAAATGTGATGGACTATTTTAGTCTTTTACAAATCTCTGGACAATGCGTGAATTTTTTTCTGAAATAGTTTTTTGTTTGGACCCCTTTATGAATATGTATCACTTGATGAACTTACTTGTAATGCACCATTTATTAAAATTTACATGATGTAATAAGGCTAGAGATGGAAATCATAAGGATAACATAAGAACTAGCACTTTTGAAAGGAAAAAAAAAATGATTTAAGTTAAAATGAAATCTCAATTATGTTCCCAAAAAAATTGGAAAAGGTGAAAAATCGAAATTTTGATAGTTGAAATGAAAAGAATTTTTCCATAATAGAAAAATACAAATACGAACTGTAGTTCATAATTTTTTTTTCAGTCAACTATAATATACACATAATAATATTGATGTTGTACGAGTACTTGTAGAAAAAAAATGGTTTTTTTGAAAAACAAATTCGGAAAATTAAAATTGAATTGGAAATCAAAATCTAATATGAACTCCAATCCATTCCAAAGAAGATCAAAATAATAAAAAATTAGAACTTCCGGAATTTAGAGTGCATGTATTATTTCGAAATCGAAATTATTCAGACAGTATTGGCGAAATTTGAATATTTTGTTCCAACTGAAATGATTTGTGCAGGCCAAAATTAAACATTCAGGCACATTTTTTACCATTGTTCAAAAAACTAAAAGTAAAAAAACTCAAAACTCTCTTAACCTTTCGATTTTCTTTCGCAAAGCCCGTGCAAATCGTCAACAGATCGGAGGTAATTTTTACGTTTTTACGATCCTCTTGTTATGTAGATTACGAATCTGGAAAAAAAAACGAAAAAAATCACACGTTGGCCTGCTCGTGTGAATTTACACGAGCACATCCACTGTGCTCGTGTAAATCCACACGAGTAGGCATTTTTATTATTTGTTTTTTTTTTAATTGCTCGTGTAAAAACACACGAGCGGTTGCAAAGTGCTCGTGTGATTTCACACGAACGTTTTTCAACCGCTCGTGTGTTTTTACACGAGCAGATTAATTTTTTTTTTTTTTTTTTTTGAATTATAAGATGCTCGTGCAAAAACATGCGAGCATTTCAACAGTACTCGTGTGAAATCAGATGAGCACTGTTGAAATGCTCGCATGTTTTTGCACGAGCACAACAATTTAATTTTTTTTTTTTTTATTGGGTAGGAATAGTACAAAAGGTAAAATAGTTATGGTAAAAAGGTAAAAAATCATGGTAAAAAAATGCCTGAATGTTTAATTTGGCCTGCGTATATCATTACCCTTGTTCCAATGTACACTCATAAATAAGAGTCATTTTAATTAAGGGTAAATTCCACTTTTTCTCTTGTATTTTGACTCGACTTGCCCTTCTGTACTTAAAAAATTGGCTCAATGTGGCATTCGTTGTTAGTTGTAATACATTTGTCATTAACACCGTTTGGTCTAATCTGTGAAATTAGAAAAACGCCACCCATTCCAGTTTAAAGAATTATTAAAAAACAAAAAATAAATTAGTATACAAAAAAATTAAAAAAAAAAAAAATCAAAACAACGAGAAAGCATAGTCTACGACGGCAGCCACAATTTTTTTTTTTTATTTTTTTTTTTATATTTATGTAAACTGGGAAGAGTTGTTTTTTTGTAATTTTCAGACCTTAGACAAAACAGTGTTAAGGTCAAATGTCTGAAAATTAACGGCGAGAACCACATTAAGACAATTTTTCAAGTACATGGGGCAAATCGATTCAATCGAAAGTAGAAGGGGGAAAAGTGATACAAGTCAAAATACAAGTGGAAAAGTGGAATTTACCCTTTAATTAACGATCTCTTACTTTAATTAGTGATAGCAAGTGAGTACGGAACGTCTAACAAGTAACACCATATGTCAAACTCATAATGAACATTCACTAAGAACACTGAAATAATTTAACTTCGAACAACCCAAATATAATCATCGACATCAAATATTGGCTACTAATAATCACACAACTCGTTCAATTTAGAGATGAAACATCACAACAACACACTATATTGATCTCACATTATATTTACATTGATCAAATAAACTTGTTCACAATCTTTTTTCCTATCTATCTTCTATGTCGCAACATCAAAATAATCTCAATAATCCAATCATGCCAATCACCAATATGTAAAACCAACCACTCAAACACCCGAACATGAAGAATCGATTACCAATCTAGAGTAATTTAATAGTCTCGTTAGGAAAAATAACATTCGGATTCCTAATGTGCGGATTAAGCTCCGCCAATTCCTTACATTCATCACCCGTCCCATAAACACGAAAAGATATATATACTCCACAATGTCTCTCTAGGTTGTACCATTGTAGTCAAAGTGGGGCCCATAGGCTTGTCAACAAGCTTTGACTTCATTAACGAATACTTATTCTTCTTCCCCATTCCGTTAACCAACAGAATACATGAAAAATGCCTCTCAAGTCCCTTTAAACTCGAGGCACACTATGCCGTCTATCGCATGCGATCAATCCGAGCCACTAGAAGGAGAATCTTGAAATGTCATCTCGTTAAAATACCACTTGCGATATTTGTATCAAAATAATCCGAGATTGTAGTCAAAGCCCTCGTTTTAGTCTTGAAAATGCATCGGTGGTTGTAGTAGTGTCTTCAACAAGCTAAGTTCGGTCGGTCATAGTCGATATCAAAAGTTGCGTAAAGCTCCATTGTTTGCGAGAGCATCCTTTCTGTATAAGAGCCTAGCTTCCTTGGAGAATCGGACGACTCAATTTCACGATGCATCTCCAAGAAATAACTTTCACTATGCATCTTCAATGGTTAATCTTCTGGTTTTGCTTTCATTGCGTTATTCTCACTTACAACACATCCTAATAGACGAAAAAAAAATTTGGGATCATTTATAGCTTAATTGGTTGCGTTCACCTGAATTACGAAGAGCAGTGGTAGTTCTACTATGTTTGTTTAGTTGGTATTCATACGCTGCGTTTACGAGCTTGAGGAGTATTTGACACGTGGATCTGGTGCTAATATTATATAGCTCGAGTAGTATGAGTTTGTTCTACTGGGCCTTAACTTAGTTATGCCTCTTTAAAAGGGACTATGCCCGATCATGGATTTATCCTGTTGGCCTGTGGCTCATTACTTTTTCAATTGCCGATTAAACTGGATTATACTTGTTGGGCTAAATACCTAACACGCAAGTGCACGTATCACAAATTAAATTGGATTATACTAAAAAAAGAATTAAAACAAATTAAACAGGATAATACTCAAAAATATTAATTATGGTTGATGATTAAGGTCTTGTCAAACTAAGGATGATTAATTTTTTGTTCAATCCATGGAAGGATCATAACTTTTAGTTTGGTATAAGGATATAAAGTATTATAACTAAGGACACCTCTTCACACCCCAGAAGAAGGTCAGACATCTTCCTTTTCTCTTATCTCCAGCCCTTATAATTATGATTCACAAAAAAATAAATTACAACTATATATTTTAATGAGGCCCCATTGTACTTTCATAAGTATATAATGGAATAAAAAAAATTGGCCAAAAAAATAAAGTCTCTATTTAATTCATAAACTAATGTAAAATGCCAAATTGTATAGCGCGATCTCATATCGTATGCAAGTGCAAGTGAAAGAATCATAGTCAACTGAAGAATGTTCGAGGGAGAATTACTTTTCTTAAACTGACTCATCACAAGTCCCTTTCAGAACAAGCACATATCAACATCAGTACGGCATTTCATTAGTTCAACGAAGGATAATTTGGCTTCATTAGTCGATTAATTACTGATAACATAACAAAGGAAATTCAATAACTTTTATACATCATAATCTTCTAATATAATAAAACAACCGTGGCATACCCAACTTAGTTATTATAGTCTGAGCTTTTTTTGAAATTAAATGTTCATATATATATAAATAAATTATATGCATAAGGCAATTCATAATTCATACTAATTTATTTCCAAATCAATTTTAGTAGAACTACTGCAACATGTTCTTTCGTATTAGTAGGTTACCATTCCCGTCACAAAAAAAAACAATTATTGATCTCCATATTTTGTCAAAAATGAAAAAAAAAAAAAAAAAAACAAAAAAACAAAAACAGTTGAGTGCAATCAGTATTTCATAATTTCTAAAAACAAAATCAATAATTTATTTAATCGGGTATAGATTAATTATATGAAGGGCAGCGGTATTTTACTAGTCATAAATTGGTTGTAGAGCCTTTACGACCTTGGCCCTAATATTATAGATTAAATAATTCGATTAGGAGCATACGAAATGCATTTATTGGGCGTAATCATCTTGCCATAACCAACCATCCAATTTAAATGGGAAATAATTGAGAAAAAACAGAAACTCTCCATAAAAAACGTGTACCGATGTGCACCTACGTGAACAAGACACGTGCACGAGAGACAACTTCCAAATGTGCGAAAAAACAACTTAAGAGAATACACTTAACTACATTATGTTTCTTTAAGCAGTTTGTTACGAATATCCTTAATTAGAGGAGCTTATTGTAATTCCAACCCCTGTGAAAATCGCAACTGCGCGTTTCCCACCTGTCATAAAAAAAATAGTAAATACCCCCTATTTATTAGTCAAAGGCAAAAATCCCCATTATCGCAAATCGTGTGTCTCACTCGCTGTTTCTGCGATTTTTCTTCCTTTTTGTTGTCTGAAATGACAGAATTGCCCCAACTTATTTTCTTTCTTTTTTTATTTTTTTTAATAAAAAAAAAAGTATAAACCAAAAAAATAAATCGAATAATATTTAATTTTCTCAAACTTTACCATCACCGTTCTCGACCATCGTCCACGGCGGGGGACACCAAACCACCACAACTTCCCGCAATATACACCACTCTCTCATAGCAGAATAGGGTTTGTGGGGCACCACACACCTCTCCTCTTCGTCAAAATTTTCAAATTGATTTCTAAAATTGAATAAACTTTAGGGGTAATTTAGTCTTTTCCATTTTTTTATTCAAGAGGGTTATGTGCTAATTTCATACCATAAGGGGGTCATATGCAAAATTTCAAAACCACAAGGGGGTTATGTGCCTAATTTCATACCATAAGGGGGTCATGTGCAAAATGTCAAAACCACAAGGGGGTTATGTGCATAAATTCATACCACAAGGGGGTCATGTGCAAAATGTTCAAACCACAAGGGGGTTAAGTGCTATTTACCCTTTTTTTTTTCTTAAATTGATTTTCATTTTTCTTGTTTGTTTAAACTTTTTTGTCCTGTCAGGTTTATACTATAATAGAAATCGACTACTAAAATCGTAGTTGATTAATAAAATTGACTGCTAAAATAGTGATCGATAATGCAATCAACTTTAAAAGTAACAAAAACAACTGTAATGTCGTCACTGGCACTCAACACAATTCAACAGAACTAAACAATAACAAACCGCAAAAACCACAAAAAAATAATCAATTAATGGCCAT